>NC_079424.1:24918772-25196611 GCF_026213295.1 Gadus chalcogrammus
GGCAAGTCAGTTGTGCATTCCCAGAATGGGATAATTCAAATGGAAAATGCAAAAACTTCCCCAATTTAAGTTTACTTGGTTTGACTTCTTTTCGTTCGTCTTCAGCTTTTATGTTAAATGTTGAATTTGTGATGCCAATGTCAACAAGTAGATCTTCAAATGTTTCGATCTTAAGCTGATGTTTTCCCCAGAGAGATGCAGCACAACTGGGGGCAGGTTTTTGTTGCCTTCCCGGATGTCTGGAAATGGAAGCCTTGGTGGAATATCATTGTGACGGGAGACAACCATTACCGCCTTGAAAGATGGGTGAATGTACCTGGGACCATATACAGCAACCATAAACGTATGATCAAGGTAGTCCCATACTGATGTTGCAGGGAACTGGATATCAGTGGCCTCTGCAGCGGCGATAGCATAAAAATGGTTCCTAAAATGGTGCAGCTTTATCTGCATGACGTTCTCCTGAATGAAACAGTCGTTGACCTTGCCATAAGGCCCCTCTTTCTTGTCAGATATGAGACCTACCAGTGTGGTCATCACTTGACTCAAAGGATCGTTCTTTACAATTCCATCTAGTTTCAGCTCCAGGGTGATCCCTTCCTTGGTGTTCAGGTTGCTGAGCCTCACTTCCAAAAGTGGACTCATGGTGGCTGTGTAAAGGGTGTTGAGACAATGAGGAGGGTCAAGGTTAACTTTGAATGAAACTTCTTGAACCTCCCCTGGATGAACGTGACCCTCTGGGATACAGATACTATTTTGTGAGTCTGGTAAACTGACCAGCCTCCATTGTGGTCAATCTTGCAGGCAGCCATAGCGTCAGTGGCCTGTGTTTGAGCCCATCCAGGACTTTGGCTCATCAATCCCAGGTCAAGACATGACCTGGTTAGCTGCCTGTGGCTCAGCCAGGCCATCTTATATGCTTCCCTGTCATTTTTTAGCCACTCAAAGTCTGGGTTCAAAATGGGCTGGGGTGGTTTGTGGTATTTTTCTAGTTTTGATTCCTTTCTCTCAAGTTCATCCAAAATCTCTGAGGCACTTCTCCATCTTCCAGGTCCGTTCCTAACCTTGTGTTTGTATTTCAGCCGGTTCCCTACATTGCCCTCATCTGAAGATGTGCTAACTGAATCTTCATTATTGATGTCTTTTAAGTTTTCAGGATCCTGTTTTGCATTTGATACGTTGAACAGATTTTTCTCAGTGCTGGCATGCACAATGTCATCTAAGAAAGGATTGGATCCAGCAAGTTTGTTCCAGAATGGATTTAATGTTCCCAATAGAGGTGTGACCTTTGGTTGTGAAACTGTACATTCAGAATGCTTGGTTGTTTGGGTTGCAAAAATACCTGTAAAACAGGAAAACCTTTAAGGATTTCTCTTTGATGAAACAGACGGATAGAGTTCAAGTACAAGCAATTCACCATTTGATTTGTTGCGTGTGTCATCGTCCGGTTCAATCAATGTCCCCTCCGATCTGCTCCTTATAAGACTGCCAACATGACAGAGAGATCTTGCTCTTCCAGCTTCCATAGTTACATCTGTGAAATAAAGAGTAGTTTGTTGAATATAGCTTTTTTCATAACGAACAATGAAAAGTAGCAGGGTCTTGTGTCAGTGAGGGTAAAAAATATGGTATTTTGTTTGTAGCAGAGTTGATTAGTAGATTATAGGCCAAACTATAAAAATCAAACGCATTAGGTTACAGCTCTAACCTCTGTCCCAACTGTCCCATCTGATCTCTACTGTAGCAATCTGTCCTGTCCTTTGTTGCTGAACCTGAGATAGGACACTGGGAAAAAATGATTATACATAAAAGATACGATTATATATGTTCCTTGTCCTCTCTTTTTTAAGCACCAGGGGGAAGCTCTCCGGAATTTTGATGTACCCGTACCTGTACTTTGACAAATAAAGATCATTCACATTTGTACATTTGTTTGGTACTTCCATAAGGATGGCCAAATAATGTCAGCAGCGGGGTACTTGCAATGGTTGTGTTATCTCTATAGAGAGGATTAAGCCTTGCGGGATAAACAAACGTGAACTTTTCAGAATGTCACTTTTTACAAAGGCACACTGCCCACTACGGGGAGTTAGTCATAATGATGTTGTTAACGTGACACAAACAGGTTAATCTTGTCTTTGTCCGTTTTTATCTCATAACAAGACCTAAAACATACATTAATAAACTATTTGCATTATGGTGGATGTATCCCATCTTTCCATTCATTAGCTTCTCTTCTTGTTGCTTAGCTACTGTAAGGTCTATTCCAAAAAACAATTAAGAAACTGTAGATCTGAAAGAGGCATCTTCAAAAGTGGGACAGAATCAGACCCTTTTTTTTTGGTTTTGATTTTTGATATTGTTAGAATAACCAAATTAAAATATAGGATAATATTTTGTTAAGCATAAAATAGCATTATCAGCAACAATAAAAATATATGATCACCATCATTTAATTTAAGATGTGATTTATTTATTTGATCACAAGACTTCAATACAACAATGTTTAGGTAATTTGCCACTTAATATCTAATAAAAAACAACATTCACATAAATAAACATTGTTTTCACTTACCATACGCGTTGGTTGCAACACCCTGACAATCCAGGTCGACTCACAGGGAGTAGACCTACTACCTCAGTGTCTTCCGACGGGAAGACCTCTCGGTTTCTTCAGACGGGCAGGACCTGGCGGTTGTCTCAGACGGGCAGACCTCTTCTCGTTACTTAGGGATCATCTGTTTGCATAGAAGGAATTTTTAAGTTCAAATTCCATGCGCGCACTTTCGGGTGTTATGAGTACCCTACAAATGTCCTACTGTACAATGCCCACAGCCCGTCCCTGTTGCGAACAGGTAGGCCTATTGCTATACAGGAAACCAGGAAAGTGACATTTACCGATAGAAATGTGCAGTATTAACCAACCTTTAATTCCTGTAGACTTGCTGGTCAACCGGCAACAACTATGCTCTATAAAACTTGTAACGCTACAACAAAAGCAAAGTTAACTCAATGTGAATCAGCTGCGGAACGTTTCAGCGAGGTCATATCTGAGCTCTGACGTAAATATCCGGTTTCGGCTGAGTGTTGAAGGGAGGGGGCGTGTCATCCATGGGAAACGTCACACGCCAACTCTGTGATCTACCGTTCCCGCAAGTTGTGCTGTGTGCTTGCTTGTGGCGTGTTGTGCTTGTGCGTGTGTGCTTGTGCGTGTGTGCGTGTGTGCTTGTGCGTGTGTGCGTGTGTCACACGTAGTATTGAACGCGTCACACACACACGTAGTATTGAACGCGTCACACACACACACACACACACACACACACACACACACACACACACACACACACACACAAACACCCACACCCACACACACACACACAGTGTGTGTGTGTGTGTGTGGTGTGGTGTGTGTGTATGTGTGTGCTGTGTGTGTGTGTGTGTGTGTGGTGTGTGTGTGTGTGTGTGTGTGTGTGTGTGTGTGTGTGTCAACGTGGCGCCAACGTGGCGTTGGCGCGTTGGGCGCGTTACTGCGTTTACGTGCGTAATTACGTGCGTCTGACGTGCGTAAAGGCTGGTTTATGCTCGGTTACGTAAGCGCAAGCGCAAGAGGCCCTTGCGCGCCTTGCGCCCCCCTTGCGCGACTTCTCACGTCTTGCGTGCGTCGGGCGATTTTTCTAGACTTGCGTCATTTTTTACGTAAGCTTTTACGCGAGCCGCCCAGCCTGCAAGGCTGTGATTGGTTTGCTGGTCTGGTTATTACTTCCTGTCTGGAGTATCACCCGGAAGGCTCATATACAAAAGCATTAACCTGAAGTGAAGTTAACTTTGCTGCCAACACATTATGTCGTTTTAAAATGTAGAGAGATATGCACATTTATACAACCCCAATGATCAACAACTTCATCACCCCTGTTCCTCTGTCTGTTGCCATCATTCACTGTGTATGGGGAGAACACGATCTGGCACATAAACAAACCAACGACTCCCACAGACAAAGACGTCATTCTCGAGGTCGTCTTCAACGAAAAACTTTCCTCCACATATTACTCCACCTACTGTTCTGGCGGTAAATTGCTTGGCAACACGCGCAACACGCGCAACCTAAAAGGGAGCATGAATTGCTTTGAGTAAATTTTGCGCAACAACGTAACACCAACGCTGAAGCATGCAGCCGCCTTAACGCCCCTAACGTGACGCTTCATCGCATGTAAAGGCGGCTGCATGCTTCAGCGTTGGTGTTACGTTGTTGCGCAAAATGTACTCAAAGCAATTCATGCTCCCTTTTAGGTTGCGCGTGTTGCCAAGCAATTTACCGCCAGAACAGTAGGTGGAGTAATATGTGGAGGAAAGTTTTTCGTTGAAGACAACCTCAAGAATGACGTCTTTGTCTGTGGGAGTCGTTGGTTTGTTTATGTGCCAGATCGTGTTCTCCCCATACACAGTGAATGATGGCAACAGACAGAGGAACAGGGGTGAAGAAGTTGTTGATCATTGGGGTTGTATAAATGTGCATATCTCTCTACATTTTAAAACGAAATAATGTGTTGGCAGCAAAGTTAACTTCACTTCACGTTAATGATTTTGTATATGAGCCTGCCGGGTGATACTCCAGACAGGAAGTAGTAACCAGACCAGCAGACCAATCACAGCCTTGCAGGCTGGGCGGCTCGCGTAAAAGCTTACGTAAAAAATGACGCAAGTCTAGAAAAATCGCCCGACGCACGCAAGACGTGAGAAGTCGCGCAAGGGGTGCGCAAGGGCGCGCAAGGGCCTCTTGCGCTTGCGCTTGCGCTTACGTAACTGAGCATAAATCAGCCTTTACGCGTCTACGCGCGTCAACGCGCCAACGCAGCTAGATGAGTCCATGTCCAATGTCCATGCAAGTGAACGGAGCGTTCCCTCTTCGTCATAACTATCAAACCAAATAGCCTTCACATTCACCGAGCGAACATTATGAAAGTAAAATGCACATTTCTCGCTAAAAATGTTTCCAGAAACGCATTTAATGGCGTAACTATGTTACTATTTCCACCCAGAATAAAGATAGTTGTCGGCCGTGGCTGCGCTGGAGTCCGAGGTAGGAACCCCAAACGCTGCCGTGTTTGGGTGATAGAGTTTAGATCGGGTTAGATTAAATAATCTCTGATATAAATAACAATAATCGGGTTAAATAACTTCACATGGTGTGTCTGGTGTGTTTCCAGCATTCGTAGTGTTGATCAGCAGAGAAATAGTCCGCAAAGACATTGAGGTTGCTTAGCATCCAGAGACTCTGTCCATGCAAGTGAACGGAGTGTTCCCTCTTCGTCATAACTATCAAACCAAACATCCTTCACATTCACCGAGCGAACATTATGAAAGTAAAATGCACATTTCTCGCTAAAAATGTTTCCATAAACGCATTTAATAGCATAACTATGTTACTATTTCCACCCAGAATAAAGAAAGATGACGGCCGTATGCTTCTGTCCAAGCTCACTACTCTCTGCCAGTGACGTCGGGTCAAGCTCAACGCTGATTGGCTATCGCGGCCAAGCGTCACGCGTTGGAGCGTTGAAAGTTCAGATTTCTGAACTCCGGGCGTTGGCGCGTTGGGCGCGTTACTGCGTTTACGTGCGTAATTACGTGCGTCTGACGTGCGTAACGCCCCTAACGTGACGCTTCATCGCATGTAAAGGCTGGTTTATGCTCGGTTACGTAGCGCAAGCGCAAGAGGCCCTTGCGCCCCCCTTGCGCGACTTCTCACGTCTTGCGTGCGTCGGGCGATTTTTCTAGACTTGCGTCATTTTTACGTAAGCTTTTACGCGAGTCGCCCAGCCTGCAAGGCTGTGATTGGTTTGCTGGTCTGGTTACTACTTCCTGTCTGGAGTATCACCCGGCAGGCTCATATACAAAAGCATTAACCTGAAGTGAAGTTAACTTTGCTGCCAACACATTATGTCGTTTTAAAATGTAGAGTGATATGCACATTTATACAACCCCAATGATCAACAACTTCATCACCCCTGTTCCTCTGTCTGTTGCCATCATTCACTGTGTATGGGGAGAACACGATCTGGCACATAAACAAACCAACGACTCCCACAGACAAAGACGTCATTCTCGAGGTCGTCTTCAACGAAAAACTTTCCTCCACATATTACTCCACCTACTGTTCTGGCGGTAAATTGCTTGGCAACACGCGCAACACGCGCAACCTAAAAGGGAGCATGAATTGCTTTGAGTAAATTTTGCGCAACAACGTAACACCAACGCTGAAGCATGCAGCCGCCTTAAAGGCCTCCACACACCGGCGCCGCAGCGCAGCGTCGCGTATTTTACGCGCGTCAAAAGCACGCCCCTAGCACCAACAGGAGGCGGCGCGACCATAGGGCGCGACGGCCGCGCTGCAGTATAAAATCAGGAAGTCACCTGTCAATCACCGCAGCAAAGACACGAAACGCAATGGGTGAGTACTAGCCCTATTGTAGCCTAGTTTATTTATTTTCCATCTTTTTGGCTGAATAATTGGAAAAATGTAGGCTAATCTGCGCAGTGAAAGTATGTTTTCAAGCATCAGATCAACTTAGTTTGTAGGGCACTTTATCGTTTATTTACTGTCATTTCTTATTTATTTTATATTTTGCAATTATTCATCTACTGCATCAACAATCTCAATAACTGCAGGACCTTCTATTAAGCCTTTTAGTATATAGTGCAGTCACCTTTTAAGGCCAATTGTTATTGTGTGTATTATTGTATTGAGCTCCTGGATGGCTTTATTGATCCCCATTGGGACCATACAGTATCTATCTATCTATCCATCTATCTATCCTTAACATAGCCACACATTTACATGTATGCAGCCAGTAGTTATCCATTTTAATTGAGCAAGCTCTTTTACATTTTATTGTTTTTTTTTTATTTCAACAGAACAAATAACTGTTGCCAGACAGAGGGGGGCTGCCCTTCTTCTCCTGCAAGGAGCAAGGAGAAGACGAAGGGTTTGGGTGCACCCCATCAATGAACGGAGACAAGAACAGGGGTATGCCATAATCTGGTCCAGGAGCTCCGTGCAGATCCTGAGAGGCACGCCAATATTTCAATTCGCTACTAAGTGTGCAATGGCAGAACCATATGGTGCAGCCTATATGATGACCTATAATCTAGTATTATCCCTCTCTGGTATACTCTTTTGCATATATATACTTTTTTTTTATCCCTCGGGATAAATACAGTGATGTTATTGCTGTGCTGGATTCAGTAGCCAGTGTATTTTATTTGAGTGCTCGAGACACTTAATGTTATTTTTCCCTAAATCCAGAGAGACAGTTAATACATGATCTGATACCAGAGAGACAGTTAATACATGACAATGCATTTTTGAGCTTTGCCTGTGTTTCCTTTTACTTATCTATTTTATTGTATGATAATGTTTCTATGTGAAGCACTTTGAGTCTGCTTCATGTATTAAAAGTGCTATATGAATGAAGTTGCCTTGCATTAAATAAAAATATATATATTACAAGTAATCTGGTTTCTACCTACATGGTGTGATTATATGTGACTTGATTTCGTCTATTTCCCATTATGGTTAATGGTTTGGGTACTTAGTCCACCATTGTTGATTTCTCACCTGAAGATCCAATCTCCAGAGCTATGGCTCGCCAGGCAATGACCTTTTTGGAGTTGTCTTTGTAATGACGGGAACTTTGGTCATACAATTCGACATATTTTTCCACCTCGACGACCAGTCTCTCATCGTCCATTCTCGTAATTGTTTATCACAAACGAAAGAGGGCGACATCCAGTGGTGAGGGGTAGATATGGAGGTGCCTACGGGACCCGGGATGTACAAACCAGCTTTTACAAAGCGCTTTTTCAGGGGCGGCGACGCTCGGGAATAGAACATTGTCTCGAAAGGCCTCCACACACCGGCGCCGCAGCGTCGCGTCAAAAAGTCTGCCCCCATTATTCCGGGTGTACTAGCACACACCGGCGCCGACTAGCCGCGCGGTAGCGTTCCGCGCCGCGCCGCCCAACTACTCTTCGAGACAATGTTCTATTCCCGAGCGTCGCCGCCCCTGAAAAAGCGCTTTGTAAAAGCTGGTTTGTACATCCCGGGTCCCGTAGGCACTTCCATATCTACCCCTCACCACTGGATGTCGCCCTCTTTCGTTTGTGATAAACAATTACGAGAATGGACGATGAGAGACTGGTCGTCGAGGTGGAAAAATATGTCGAATTGTATGACCAAAGTTCCCGTCATTACAAAGACAACTCCAAAAAGGTCATTGCCTGGCGAGCCATAGCTCTGGAGATTGGATCTTCAGGTGAGAAATCAACAATGGTGGACTAAGTACCCAAACCATTAACCATAATGAGAAATAGACGAAATCAAGTCACATATAATCACACCATGTAGGTAGAAACCAGATTACTTGTAATATATATTTTTTATTTAAGGCAAGGCAACTTCATTCATATAGCACTTTTAATACATGAAGCAGACTCAAAGTGCTTCACATAGAAACATTCTCATACAATAAAATAGATAAGTAAAAGGAAACACAGACAAAGCTCAAAAATGCATTGTCATGTATTAACTGTCTCTCTGGATTTAGGGGAAAATAACATTATGTGTCTCGAGCACTCAAATAAAATACACTGGCTACTGAATCCAGCACAGCAATAACATCACTGTATTTATCCCGAGGGATAAAAAAAAAGTATATATATATATATGCAAAAGAGTATACCAGAGAGGGATAATAACTAGATTATAGGTCATCATATAGGCTGCACCATATGGTTCTGCCATTGCACACTTAGCTGCGAATTGAAATATTTCCGTCTGTTCATTGATGGGGTGCACCCAAACCCTTCGTCTTCTCCTTGCCCGCCTACAGCGCAGGAGAAGAAGGGCAGCCCCCCTCTGTCGGGCAACAGTTATTTATTCTGTTGAAATAAAAAAACCTCAATAAATGTAAAAGAGCTTGCTCAATTAAATGGATAACTACTGGCTGTATACTGTAAATGTGTGGCTATGTTAAGGCTATATAGATGGATAGAGTAGATAGATAGATAGATAGATAGATAGGTAGATAGGTAGATAGATAGATAGATAGATAGATAGATACTGTATTGGTCCCAATGGTGGATCAATAAAGCCATCCAGGAGCTCAATACAATAATACACACTAACAATTGGCCTTAAAAGGTGACTGCACTATATACTAAAAGGCTTAATAGAAGGTCCTGCAGTTATTGAGATTGTTGATGCAGTAGATGAATAATGGCAAAAATATAAAATAATAAGAAATAAAACGATAAAGTGCCCCAAACTAAGTTGATCTGATGCTTGAAAACATACTTTCACTTCGCAGATTATACATTTTTCAAATTATTCAGCCAAAAAGATGGACAATAAATAAACTAGGCTACAATAGGATACTCACCCATTGAGTTCCGTCTCTTTGCTGCGGTTGATTGACTGGTGACTTCCTGATTTTATACTGCAGCGCGGCCGTCGCGCCGCCTCCTGTTGGTGCTAGGGCGTGCTTTTGACGCGCGTAAAATACGCGACGCTGCGCTGCGGCGCCGGTGTGTGGAGGCAGACTTTTTGACGCGACGCTGCGGCGCCGGTGTGTGGAGGCCTTAAAGGCTGGTTTATGCTCGGTTACGTAAGCGTAAGCGCAAGCGCAAGAGGCCCTTGCGCGCCCTTGCGCCCCCCTTGCGCGACTTCTCACGTCTTGCGTGCGTCGGGTGATTTTTCTAGACTTGCGTCAATTTTTACGTAAGCTTTTACGCGAGCAGCCCAGCCTGCAAGGCTGTGATTGGTTTGCTGGTCTGGTTACTACTTCCTGTCTGGAGTATCACCCGGCAGGCTCATATACAAAGCATTAACCTGAAGTGAAGTTAACTTTGCTGCCAACACATTATGTCGTTTTAAAATGTAGAGAGATATGCACATTTATACAACCCCAATGATCAACAACTTCATCACCCCTGTTCCTCTGTCTGTTGCCATCATTCACTGTGTATGGGGAGAACACGATCTGGCACATAAACAAACCAACGACTCCCACAGACAAAGACGTCATTCTCGAGGTCGTCTTCAACGAAAAACTTTCCTCCACATATTACTCCACCTACTGTTCTGGCGGTAAATTGCTTGGCAACACGCGCAACACGCGCAACCTAAAAGGGAGCATGAATTGTTTTGAGTAAATTTTGCGCAACAACGTAACACCAACGCTGAAGCCTGCAGCCGCCTTAACGCGTTTGGTGTGGCCGTACCGTTAAGGCGGCTGCATGCTTCAGCGTTGGTGTTACGTTGTTGCGCAAAATTTACTCAAGCAATTCATGCTCCCTTTTAGGTTGCGCGTGTGCGCGTGTTGCCAAGCAATTTACCGCCAGAACAGTAGGTGGAGTAATATGTGGAGGAAAGTTTTTCGTTTGAAGACGACCTCGAGAATGACGTCTTTGTCTATGGGAGTCGTTGGTTTGTTTATGTGCCAGATCGTGGTTCTCCCCATACACAGTGAATGATGGCAAACAGACAGAGGAAACAGGGGTGATGAAGTTGTTGATCATTGGGGTTGTATAAATTGTGCATATCTCTCTACATTTTAAAACGACATAATGTGGTGGCAGCAAAGTTAACTTCACTTCAGGTTAATGCTTTTGTATATGAGCCTGCCGGGTGATACTCAGACAGGAAGTAGTAACCAGACCAGCAAACCAATCACAGCCTTGCAGGCTGGGCTGCTCGCGTAAAAGCTTACGTAAAAAATGACGCAAGTCTAGAAAACTCACCCGACGCACGCAAGACGTGAGAAGTCGCGCAAGGGCGCGCAAGGGCCTCTTGCGCTTGCGCTTACGCTTACGTAACCGAGCATAAACCAGCCAAGATCGTCTTGAGTGCAGCGAATGCGCGTTCACGTTAAGAGGAGTTTCGGGAAACGCTCCAAAGAAATTATCGATGGTTCGAAAGCTCCCTCTTTCGAACCATCTTACGAGCGAAGATCCATCGATATCGGGAAACGGGGCCCTGTGCAGCAGAGGACGTCTGTTGGTTGTGTGTTTATACGTTACAAAATACTAAAACTATTGCTGCCAGTGTGTGCTGCGGGGAAGACGCGGTGCCTTGGCTGCAGGGACAGGGGTTGTGCATGGGACTCGTGCATGCTTGAGCTTGTTACAAGTGTTACCTCTACAGCTTCCCTGCTCCGAACCGTAGTTGGGAGCGAGCTGGTTTCAATTCAATTACTTGGCTCGTTGCAGGTAACTTGCTTGTCTAGTGGTCCGGTTAACATAGCCGAAGCACAAACAGTGAGGCGTTGGTTGGTTGCAGCAATGAACTAGCTTTATTTCTTCACAGTGGTACATTGAATATTCACGAGCATTAAAGGCTACTATCACGTTCGCACAGTCGACTCCGACTGATTTCCCGCGCGGTCCTTTGTTTACACTACCCACAACACACCCGTTCTACTACGTCACACCTAATGCGCCACACAAACGTATTTTCCCCCAACAAAACCACCAGGGGGAGGCAGAGACTGCAACACAAGTATAGATGGACAGTGATGCTTATTTCCTTCACATCACAACCTTCATAAGTTTCCAAGCTCCTGGAATTTGAACATTCGGACACCAGGTGCACAATGAATGACTTTTACATGCTGCAGCAAGGACTTTTCTATTTATTTGTTTATTCTCATAAATGGCACTTCGAAGAATTGTTAATATATTTCGAGGTGAATGTTGTGTTCATTGAATCATGAATGGCAATCTTATTTCAAAGGAATAATAATAATAATAATAATACTTTTGAGCAAACCTGTTTCTGGTGTTTATATTCAAACTACTTATTGCCACAGACATATAATTACTAAATCCTTCATTAGGGGTCTTACGGAAAACCTAGGAACCCTATTGAAATCATTATTATTATTATTATTATTAGTAGTATTAGTATTTTTACTTGAACAAACGTCAACACTCAAAATGATTTGGTGCCGGAGGTGGTATAATCTGCAAACTTGGCACACATGTACTTATGGCGCGTTTCCAACGGCGGGTGCGCTTCGGCCCAGTACGCCTTGGCCCAGTAGTGAAGGTGCGGTTTGGCCCAGCTCAGTTACGGCTGGCTTTTCAACCGCTGACAGTACCCTTATGGTAGAGTGGGGTTTAAGCCGGATGGCGATAGCCACGACAGCTACATAAGCATCGTTACCTCTTAGCAGCCTGACGCAGTGCTAACAAATCCAAGGAAAAAGAAGAACGTGACACAATAAACAAAGAGCAACCATGTAGGACGTCCGAGAAGGACGCCAAACTTTTGCGCAATATTTTCTTCAATAAACAAAGCTTTCGCCGTTGTCAAGAAATACCTTGCGGGTACTGTCTTTCTTTGTACTGTGTTTGTTATTATCCTCCTGTCCAACCAACGGATGGCGTGTGTAGACGATATTAAGATCACAAACGACTGCGTCAGGTTCTCCGACGTCTCTGGTTCTTCATCCACTTCCACATCAATCTAAAGTAGACTGATCCATGCACTGCCTGCTGCCGGCTGCGGCTGCCGGCTGCGTGTTATGCGCCATGACACCAACAGCAGAACGGTTATCCAAACAAAGAAATGTACAACACTTGCTTTACAGTGTGTTTAATCTCACACACACACACACACACACACACACACACACACACACACACACACACACACACACACACACACACACACACACACACACACACGCACACAAAAACGCGCACACATACACACACACACACACACACACAAAAACACACACACACGTGGCGCTCGCACGGTCGTAGCTCATTGTCTCTTTGGCGGGCCAAATTCTCTGGACGGGCTAGGCAGAGAAAGGGGAGGTAACTTGGGCCCTTATGACAATATATGGGGTCACATTCCAAATCAGCGTGCCTGAGCTTCCATTTTCTCAAAGGCGAGCAGGATACCTAGTGCTCGTTTTACACCAAACGCAAGTTTTAACCACTGGGGACGATAGGCAGGCTAGGGGAACTCATATTTATATTAGAAAACCTCATAAAGTGAGATTTTCATGCCATGGGACCTTTAAACTATAACATTGCGTTAAAACCATGTAGGCTCAGCTTTCGTAAGTGGATACCAAAAGGAGACTCCATAGTATATACCCATGCCAAATTGGAAGTTTATATCTGCACAAGAAAACAATGTAAAAGTGGTACACACATCGTTTCGCAAACATCTGGTTTGACAGTGGGTTTTGACACAGAGTAAGCTATAGAAACATGGTTGGTGATTGTTTTGATATGCTTACTTCAGGTAAACCAGTTTTTAAGGCATACAAACCTTTTTACCATACCTAACAAGCTCACTATACCTCTGTGTTTGGAAAACTTATTTCTCAAAATGTAATCCAATCTGACCTCAGGGATATACATGTCAATGTAGTGTAATTGACTTGTATAGACTCGGTCAAATTACCGTTGTGTTGCTGGTTCGAGATATGGCATAAAATCAAGCAATGATTTCTATCTTGTATTTATTAGGCCATGGCCAGTATACTCTGCATATTGTAGGACCCTGTGATTGTTGCTTGTTTTAATTGTGTCCATTCTTCAAACTCACATCCGCGCTTTCTAATTGTACGTGAAATGATCCCAGACCCTGTGGAATTATTTCTGCTCTCTTATATCATTTTTATCTATTACCTGGTTACAACTGCAGTTCACACTCCTTGGATGTTGGATATCATACTATCAGACAGACTAACTTTAACCAGTCTCTGTATGTGTGTATGTCCTGCAGTTTTCTCGACCATCCATCGATGGTTGACGGTTGGCGGTTGTATTGCTGGGAACCCAATGAAGTACAGTGTTGAGTGAAATGAGCAGCTGTCGAGAAAGCTGTTGAGAAAGCTGCAACAAGCCAACTCCTTTGGCTGAGTGCCAAAGGAGTGCAGGGTCAAGTCGGAATTGGTATGGAATCTCAAGCGTTAACGTTGCAGCTATAGCCTAGTGCAGTGGTTTTCAAACTGTGGGGCGCGCCCCCCCTGGGGGGCGCCAGAGTTCTTCAGGGGGGGCGCGACGTGAGAAAAGAATAAACCCGAAAAAAAACCTGAAAGGCGATGATTCAAATCATCAGTCGTACTTCAACTGTAGAAGTAACATAACTAAATCAATTGTCAACCGTTTATCTTCGTGCAAACCATTTAACAAATCTACACACTTGTATCTTCAATAATATCTAAACAGAATTTCGATATCATTTCAAATCTCTTCAAAATCACAGTTTTAGTTTCATACCGCTTTGTTTTCAACTGTTTTCATTGAAGACGTCAGCCCATTCTGATACACCTACTTCTAGACATCGTAACTCATTCATTTTTCAACCGTTTACCATTGTTCAAACCATTAAACAAATCTACACACTTGTATCTTCAATACTATCGAACGGAATTTTGATAGCATTTATACTTTTTTCAGAATCACAGTTTTAGTTTCAAACTGGCATCGTTGTCAGTTGCTTATAATAATTTAGGTCACCATAGCAACGCCGGTAAACAAACCCCGCCGAATAGTCGAATCTCTGGACTGAAAAGGCAGATCTGATTCGACCCTGAATGAATCTGTGTAAACTGGCAGTTTACACAGAATAAGATGTTCAAATGTATTTAAAAAAGGTTAAGCTAAAACATGCTTAGATAAAGTTGTTAAATTGTGTTAAGAAATGTGTTTAAAAACGCACAAAGATGTTGTAATGTTTCAGAAATATGTTTAAAATATTCTGACGTGTTGCTGAGAAAATATGTTTCAAATGTTTCAAAAATATGTTTCAAATGTTTTAAAATTATGATCAGAGATGTTTAAAATGTGTAAAATAATTAAGATAGCTTTCAAAACACAGGTATTTAGAACATTTTTTTGGGGGGGGGGGGGCTCAGCTGAAATTTCTTCTCTGAGGGGGGGCTCACTCTCTCACACTTTGAAAACCCCTGGCCTATTGTATTGACACAAGGTTATGTGGAATTAATAACACAATGAAAACCACTAAAATGACCTGATATCCCACAATTCTGGCCCCAGAAGATAAACCAACCAACCACCATTCATCCTTAACACATCTCTGTCATTAGTGCAAACACAACTTCATAATATATACCATTGAAACTGTCTTGTATAGTGGGCTGCAGTGGGCTGCATTGAATGTCAGCAATGTAAATTGTGAACCACTTGGTGGCGATGTTCCTCTATAGTTCATTCGAACCAGCCAGAAAGTCACGCTTGGACACCGACACTGGACATGTTTAAAATAAGTTATTTCCAGGAAGCTTATAAAGGATATTTATCTTTGATGTTTTACTAAATTGTACTGTCATATAGATATATGTGTGCAATATACACATTTTCAGTGCTGATATACCTCAATTCAAGTGTCAACATAAGCTTCCCTGCCCTGTCATCCCACTTTGCTGGGATGACCACTTTGCTGGGTCAATCGACCCTCACCAAAATTACCAAGGTGTCTATCAGTTGAGGAGCATGTTTTAATTCATTTTAATTTCAGTTGTATCACAGTGAAATTAATAAATTATTTTTCATTGGTCTTTTTCTTGTTTTCATTGACCTGGACAACTGGCTCCTAGTGCTCTTTTCAAGCTATCCTTAAAGGAGGGGACCCCTACTTTCTTCTCACAGATAGCCTACTTGGGAAGGGCTGTGCTAAAACTTTCCTCTGAATAGAGACCAATGAAGGAAAATCTCAATAAATTGTGTTATTGAGATAATCCAATCACAATAACACAATTAAAAAATCGGAATAATTAAAAGTTTGCACAATATTCTTGGTTTGCCAGCTCTTCTTGCAAACTTCTGATAGTAGGCCAAATCATTTCTTGTTCTCCTGTAAATAAGAGGGACCTCGTGGCTTTAAGAAACACAGAGCTGTACTGCAGAAATAAGAAAAAGACTATCTGATTATTTTAGCTTATTGTTGGGTATTTTTACATGATCTTTGCACTATTTAGTTAACGGAGTAATGGGATTACGGATAAATTGAGTTATATAATAATAGTTGAATCCATGTTTGTGGCTAGTTCTATAAAGGGCAGATAGGCCTAAGTACAGATAAAGGGCATAAATATAATCTTTTGTAAGGGCGGCGACAGGAAGCCAGGCTACTAATGAGTGGTCATATGTTAACCTTATTTTTATTTAGTTACTTGCTTAAATCTGAAGTTAAATGAGGAATCTGAATCTAAAGGCATCTAGACACAGAACCCCTTTGAGGCAAAGCAAAGTCAAACCACCAATCTTATTTAACCCGCAGTTTAATATGTGTCTCACTTTGAATAGACCACATCATAATATATGTTGGATAAGGTAGCCATTTACGGCATATTTCTCTCTTTTGTCTGTGCAACAATGGATGGCGAAGAGCGCCGATGTAGTAGGCCTATGTATGTAGGTTGGGGATAGGGATGATATTTTGAAATGTTAGGGCTACTATGAAAGTCCCTTAACTACTCTGTGATTTTATAGGTATAGGCCTATCTTAAGTCTATATCATAATAATATAGACTTTTCGCTTTTAGCATCTCTAATACACTTTCAATGGAAAGGATGTTATTTCGGACAGGCACTAAATCAAACACAATTGTCTGCGCAAATAGCCGACCTTTTAAGTACCGTCCCCCGTTTGTAATTCTTGAAATGGCCCCTTTTCACATTTTCTATTACAGAATCATATTTGTAATTGATTCAATAATGAGTTAGGGACGGGTCTACACACATTTTTTAAATATGTCTTAATATGCATAGTGGGTTGGCTCAATAATCAAATCATAAACTGAGTCGATTACTTAATTCTGATTCATACTGAGTTTATTCAGTGGCTTACATAAATTGCCATTATCGAAAATAAATGCATTGAAAATTAACGTAAATTTTACAACATGCTTATTTAAATTAAACGAATCAATGACAGTAAATTATTTCAAAATCTTACAAATAAATCAAAGTGCGCCTAATTGTGGACCCCTACATACAATAAAACGTGTGGTTAAATATAACTTACCACGATACATTTGTATATCAAGTCAAAGCAAATCCAAGTACATTTCCATCAGCTTCCAATATTTTCTATTGTCCATATAGAGCTAGAAATAACTATACAAAATTATCGATTCCTGGTCAAATACATAACTCACCTTTACATTGGTGCATTTTTAGAATCTAACATACCTTTGTTATTATTTACAACAGATTGGCAGCTAACCAAGATTGGGCTACTTACACACTTGGTTTAACGCACAGAGGCTGTGAGGCGAATACCGTCAAATAAACCTATAACTGTTACACGTTATCAAAACTGGGATGGGATAAGATAGATAAGAATAGAGAAATATTTAGGCTAACTTACGAAGTAACCACAGATAGTGACTTTAACGAATAATGTCTCCTGCTCAACAATAAAGTGCCAGAGTTTGGTCTTGAAAAATATTCTATGCCAGCAGTAAACTTTACCGGCCACAAATACCGCTTCTTGACCATGGGCGTCGTCTGATGTAGGCCTACTTGATTTCGATGCCTTGATGGGAAGTGGGAACCAGTTTAACATTTTAAATTAATTCACTTGATTACAGTTCCATATTGCATAGGCCTAAGTATTTCACCGAAAGAAGATCATTGTGAAATCTGGCTATTTAGTAGTCTAATTTGATTTCTTGTCTAATTCCTCATTTTGCATATAGAAATGTCCCCGTTCCTTCAGAACATTTTAGCAAATAAAATGTTACGTTCAGTTTATTTCAATAGGCCAATTAGAGGCTGTTCATGCCTCCTACTCCAGAGTGTGCATCAGGTGGCAGCAACAGGTCGGGGGAATTGCACGGAGGGCTCCCCGGTGCGCTGTGCTCGCTGTCGGTGTCACTTCCCCGCTTCCCCCCGCTGGCCCCGGAGCCAGATCCTGCAGACCCACCGGCAGAGTGAGTTTTTACGTGTTTACTCAAGTGGTCACTTCTCATAAATCTCTTGTTGCAAACCGGACACGCGAACCTCTTCTCGCCGGTGTGTGTGCGCAAATGTCGCTGGAGCTCATCGGAGCGCGTGAATCTCTTACCACAAAAGAGCCAGTTGCACACAAACGGTCTCTCACCTGTGTGCCATCTCAAGTGAGCTTTAAGATGCGACGTTTTCCCATAAACTTTACCACAACCTGGAATGTGACAGCTATGGAGACCCTTTCTCCGGAGGCTGGCCCCCGCAGGACCCAGCCGCTCTGCCTCCTGACAGTTCGGGCAGTCGCATGTCGCTCTTCCAGAGTAGCGTCGACCAGAGGACCTCGGGGACCCCGCTAGAGGTGCAGGTGGCGCCCCGGAGAGCATAGCCCCTCCTGCCCCGCCTAAAGGAGACGGGCATGAGTCTGGATAAGAAGACAGTACCGGTTTGAAACCGTCCATGAGGTGCTGGCCGGTGGTCAACAGGTGTGGAGAGGGACTTGTGCTGAACGCGGAGTGACTTAAACTCGAGTAATCGGAATTATATCCCCCTAGAGGGGAGTGCAAGGATGTCTGGAGTCCACCTGAGTGCAGGGAGGTCTGCAGCGTGGCTCCATTCGGGTTCTGCACGTCAATCCACCCGGCGCCCACATCCCACCACGCGGACGCGCCGGTGGTACCGACCTCCCCCGTGGGGATCCCAGGGTGCGATGATTTAAACCAGGACTCGTAGGGGTGGGCGACGCTCATTCTTGGGTATATGCCCTGCAGACTGTCCACTGACGAGTGCACCTTTGAGATAAACACGGGCTGGTGACCCGACTCTTGAGTGCTGTTGGAAACCGACGCTTGGAATACGGAGTAGTCATTTCCAAAGTGGGGGCCGGACGCGGTGCCGGGCGTCAGGGAGAAGGCGCTGGATCCGGTTGACCCGTTGAAAGAGTCCGATACACCGGATCCACTGCGAGACACACCAAACCCGGAGAGGCTGGGTCCCAGGCTGCAGCTGTTGGCTCTTTTCCACGGATGGAAACCCTTTCCAAAAGATGAAGAATTATCCGAAAGGGTGGAGGGTGAAGGGCTCGGACTCCCTATTTTATTACATGTTGCAGCTAACATTGCTAAAGGAGTCGATCCCAATCTCCGTTCCTCCTGCAATAACAAAAGAGTAAGTAAGTAAATGCATATGGAGTTACGGAATATAACATTTCAATTTAAATAGAACGGACATTTGCTGCAATTTTGACAAGTGACCAAATAAAACGTTTCCCAACATAGTGCATTTTAAAATCACAAAGCCGACAGATTGCATCAATACAGGTCATTAATAGCCCCTACCTTTAGGACGAGACGACAAGAAACCAGGGAAAGTCACGAAATATTAACTAATGTACGCCAAATGGGACATCAAGGAGAACATGCAAGTGTTTTTGGGCATCGACTAGAAACTTCTCTCCCTTTTGAAGGCGAATTCTCAAATCTCCGCGTCGGGCGTTTTGAACCAGCTTACTAAAATATAAACATCGCACTGTCTTTCCTGCTGTGAATCAAAGTTATTTTAATCCACTCCGCTGGACAATAAAATGAACTAATTAGACCAGTAAGAAACTCCTTAGACTCACCCCTAGAAGTGAAGTTGCCATCACAAAAAAGTGCCCTCCTCAGAGGATCTTTTTATATTTATGAATCAGAGCAGTGTTTTTTTTAGAGGTTTGCAATACAATGATGTGTTCCGCCCATTCCACCACAAGTGTAGGTCCTCTCCGGCTTTGAAGTACCGCTGTGACACCGGCGACCAATCAGCTCCTCTGTACCACCACACAGCCTAATTCTAACGTGAGGTCATCAATAGACTACTTCAGACAGATCTCCAACCCCTCCGCCACCCTAATTCATAATAAAAGAACGGAAGATATTTTAAATAATAGTGAAAATAATTAAGGGAAATATAGGCCTATTGAAATGTAAAGGATATCGATTGCCATAAATGGCTTTTTGTAGCCTATACGCTGGATTTTGATTGGTTTTTGGATTTGGGCATTGTTATTTTTATCCTGTTTTATACTTTCAGATATTTGCACCCCTTTTAGATGATAAACTTCCAGGGTCCTTAATAGCAGTGGCATGATTTGATCCAGGGTATCTTGTATGCAGTACAGTTAATATACACAACTATTATATCGATATAAAGGCTGTATTGTTCCAAACTAAGAACAAGGGATATTAAATTGTCTCAAACTTTTGTTTTACTGTAAATACATCCAATTATCTCGAAAGTTTTGATAGGCCTATTTGAATTAAGAGAAACAAGGAAGGATTAGCCTAGTAGTAGTGTTAGTAGTGGTATTAGCAGTAGTAGTACGACTAGGCTTAGTTGTAGTAGTAAAAGAAGAAAAATGAGAATGATAGAGGAGGAGGTGAAGGAGCAGGAGGAGAACGAGGAGGATCAGAACGAGGAAGACGATGTAGCAGAAGTTAACCAAACACAATAATGTTTAAGGCTGTAAGTAATAACAATAATAATAATAATAATAATAATAATAATAATAATAATAAGAGTAATAATAATAATAATAATAATAATAAGGAACCGCCCAAGCCTTCCTTACCTCCCGATTTTGGAAGGTTATGCTTAGATTGTAGGAGAAAATATTTGATTAGCCGATTGCGTTTAATTTGTGTTACCGTGCAGACACAGGCCATTGACATGGTATGCAGGCCTAAATTAATAGAGAGACATCCAGTTACATAATACGATCTCGGACATTGTCCCTGATTAGCATTCAGCCAACACAAGCATACATTTGATTTGAATTTCAAATTTAATAACGCAGGAGGTTTTTAATCATCCGCAATTGTATTTGTTTGATATTAACAGGCTTATTGACTGGGTATGTTGACCAGCTTGGTCATTACAGGACAGCGAAAAGTTAATTAAAACGACCAGCGATTATTCATCCGATCCTCCGCTCACCATGTCGCTCCTTTATTACGCACCTGATGGATGGAGCGGCTGATTAATCCCATGTTCCTCTGGACAGCGTGTTTCTGGACGACGTCCAGGATAAAAAAAAAATTAAAATCCACATCTTCGAATGTACAAAAAGGCCTATATATAGGCCTATATGAACAAAATTAATAGAAAAATAGAGTATGAAGGCTAGAAAATACTGATGACTTCAACCAAGTCAAAAATATCAATCATAGTAGGCCTACTGAAAATGTATTGCAACAAAACCGAATTTGTGATATAGTCTTTATCATGTATATATATATATATATATATATATATATATATATATATATATATATATATAGATATAGATATAGATATAGATATAGGCCTAGATATAGATATATAGATATAGATATTTGTATCCTTTTAATTAGTTTTAACTGCTACTTTAGTCTTTTTTACTCGATATGTTTACACCGTTTTCGCCCCAGATAAACTGCTATTGTAAAATAGTACAATAACATTCTAATCCTGTTGATAAAGGTCTTCTTACCGTAGTCCGCCAGCAGCGGGGAGCCGCGGCTGCTCGCTGGTTGAGAGGGCGTCCCGCTGCCGGGTCTTCACCTCGGCGCACGGATTGCATCCTACTCAATAAAAAATGAAAGAATCCCATAAATAAAGACACCATGGGTTAAGGCCCATTCCTCCGTTTGTAGGACGTAGTGGTTCTGTCCACTTGTTCTCCTTAATGTGCAGGGCTACAGCCTCAGCGTTTTACTGATACATGTCAGGTCTTTTTTTTAAACCGAGAAAAGAAAAGTAGAATGGTGTTTTCCACAGATTGATAATTATCAGCCTCTTAACAAACATGTTCAATGAGACACCGTGTCGTATTCAAATATTTGTACGTAAAGAATCACCATTATTTTTTGCTGGATTGGAAATATTATCAAACTTTTTCTTAATCTTCTTAATTGTGTTCCAAGAGGCCTTAGTTCGTCTGGTTGTTCGCAGGTTGTTCGCAGGGCTGTAACTGTATGCGGAACAGATGTCCCCATTGAGGGCTTTATTTTCCTACACACATGGGCTATATTACCATCATGAAATCAAACTCACAACCTGTCCCTTTCGCCACAATAATCGCCGACTTATTCTGGGCCGCTGAGCAAGAACAAGATGTGCTCAATATTGCGTGCTTTGGAATCATTCTGCTTAAAAAGCCCGAATAAATGAGTCAAGCTGTAAATGCAGAACTTTACGTTTAATGTACAGATTTGGATCTGCTCATGCAACGAGATAATGTGAAGCCCTTCCTGTTAAATGACGAGATATGGAGAAACGGAGGATATTTGCGTGGGGCATTGTAAACCTGCTATTGCTCCACGCAATTTATTTGTAATCCTTTGTTGGGCACTGAAGTTGTAATTCCTCAAGAGAATGGATTTTTTTCTTTGCAGGCAAAGTATTGCATTGTGTAAATGGACAATTCCCCATTGCACTTCCCCTTGTTGTGGTTTGATCATGTTAACAGATCTGTGCTTATCGTTGCCATTTTTTGTTCTTCCTTCTCTCTTTTGGATACTGGGGTTTGTTGATCAGGAAGTGGTTTTAGGGGAGCAGATGTCCATGTGGGGTGTGGTGGGTTGCCAAGCCGGTCTTGAGCATGGCAGTCACAGACACAAGGGTCCAAATGGTGTGACAAAGGATGTGCAGGAAGGCACTCTTCGCCTGGATGAGCCACAGAGAGGGTCTCCCCCTCTGCCAGCCTGCAGGGATCTGGAGCCAGAGTGTGTGTGTGTGTGGGGGGGGGGGGGGGGGGGGGTGGGGGGGGGGGATTGGTGCAGCATGTGTTACAGGTTATTGAGCACATACATAAATACTCACACCAACACAAACAAAAACATGCACCCCATGTACACACACACACACACACACACACACACACACACACACACACACACACACACACACACACACACACACACACACACACACACACACACGTTTGTTGTTTCCCGCTGCTTATTTATTTGATGGCCCATGCATGCTTGTCACTGAAATGTACCGCTAAATGTCCTCCCCTTCTGAGTGCAGTGCTTGTCCTACAAGCCACAAGGACCTGACATTATCCCTCCATCCCAAAACCCCCAGACCCAGGTGTGTACAGCACAGACACACAGCTGAAGGCGAGCACTGGACCATTAACAATGATATAAATGCCTGGCAGATAAAATAGCTAGTTAACAATCTTTTGACTGCCCTAACTTCTGAGCCTTTGTGGCTATCGATCAGCCAGCTGCTTCAGTCTTTGTGCCTGGGATCCTCTGGTCTGGAAAGTGCAATGGGGGTGATCGACACAACCACACAATCATTTTCTCCCCACCTTATACTCACTTTCCGCATCTCCTTTTTTAAAAAATTTAACTTTTCCTTTCCTTTGAACACATTCTGTTTCCAAGAAAGTATTTCCTTCTTTTCTTAAATAAATTTGAACTACATTTGAACTCCATGAGTTGTGAAATTGACATATCAGTGCACTTGCTTTGCCTTAATCAAAATCGTTTCTTGTAAGCAGCTCCTGGCATTTACGTATATATATAAAAGCCTTACTTCTTTCAATTGTCATTATGTTGGTTTATAGACCGCCTATGTAATTTACGTGTTCATAATTGATCTCCTTCCAATGTTAAGATAATTGCATGCTAAATTACGAATGTCCACAGAGGTGAAGTTATGTCAATGTGACGAGTGCCGTTAAACAAAAGTCTTTGGAGATGGCATGCTCATGGCGTTCTTCGCAACTGTCTTTCAATTAGTCACCAGAGTTCTTCCACTGCACTGTTAATTATATTTTTGAACTTTTAATCTACTTTTCTTAACATATTGCATATCATTTTTGGGATGTTTTTCCTGGATCAACAACTGCACAATTTAAAAAAAGTAAACGAAAGGAATTTGGTAATTGTCACTTATAAATATGATTGTTTCAAAGATTTCCAAATAACTTGGGCCTACTTGTACAAAGAAAACGACCAATATCTTTAAACGTACTTGTTCTTGACAATTTGAGAGAGAGAGAAAAAATAGTTTAGTCTGCAGCTATTTGGCCTGACTTGTACATCTGTGGCCCATGAAACCCTTATTGACTTTCCCTGCACCCAGCCCTTTGCACTTTGTCAAGTGTTAGCGGCCGTCTAAGAGACGGACGGGCGAGGGATACAAAGTGGAGTAGTAAGGATTAGCTCTGGCTCTTCAAGTTTCACTAATTATCCTCCTGCAGCCATTTGAGCCGTATTGGTTAATAAAAGAAGTCTTTGTGTATGCCTGTCACGTGTCAAGTGTGGGTAGAGGAATCCAGCGAAATGCAAGGCCAGAGAAATATTTGCCCTCCTTGTTTTATCACCATGACATTGTGTGCCACCATTATGGCACACAATGGAGTAGCATTGGGCCGATCTTCAAACACCTCTCTGAGAGGGTGAAAGAGAGATGAAGCTGTGCAGTGAATGATATAGTCTTAATATGGTGTCAGGTCAAACAGGTGACCAACACATTTTTTGGTTTGGTTTTGATCTGAAGCTGTATTTTAATTTGATAAAGACATAACGTAACAATAAGGTTTCATAATCCAATGCACATTTGTTTACACAATATTATGTGTTGTTTACATCCATATTTATTACGTACCAAGGATATTAGTTAGTTATTAATATCTGTCAAACATGTACAATTCAATAAAATATATATTTTTTCTCCTCCCAAATGATAATGCAGACATTATCTGAGATAATCTTTCAAAGGCTCTCTAAAGTTCCTTCAAGTGGCGGTTGGCACAAACCACAGATTACCACCTTCCACGGACAGCCCAGTTGTTTTAATTAACAGTCAGCGTAGTTTCCCAGAGGGCAGATTGCCTTCCTCCATTAAGTTAGTTTATCATACAATAAAGAGGTTGCCTTGTCCTTTCCTGCCCAGACAATTGGTTTTAATCAGCTAGCGGGTTGCTCATGGTAGACAATTTATGCACAATTGACAAGGGTGTAGGTTATCACTAAACACCCAACTGACACGGCTCATGTCACTGGCTGTCACCGCTGTGTTCTCACCAATGGGCTGACACTTAGCAGGGTAAATGAAAATACAATACAGAATGTACACAGACCAATGATGATCTATTTCAGAAAATGTATTAAAAATAAAAAAAATAAAGCCACACACATAATAACAAACACACATAAAAATAAAACAAACCCAGAATTTGTTGAGCTTATTATCAATAATGTCAGCTAGTTATCTTTGCAATTCCACTTGATGAATCAAGAGGAATAGGCCTACATACAATAATACAAAAAATGAAAAACACATATCACTTTTGGATGATTACTCGATGTGCTACGGCCCGGTTTGACTTGGCCAGCCATTTAAATGCAGGCGGTGCACACAGTGTAGGTACAGATTGTGGTTGTGTGAAGTGGAGGAGTGGGGCTGACGGGTCGGGGGATGGGTAAAGAGAGAGATAAATAGTGGGATTCAAAGAGCCGGGACACATTTCTTGCCTTGAAATTTAATCACTGTATTCCCAGGGAAGTATTGACAGTTGTCCTGTGGAAGCTATTAAAGTTGCTGTCCAAGGTTAAATGAAATTGCAGTTTATCAAGGCAGCATTGAGAAAATAAAGAAATCTGCTCCTTGCTTTTGATTAATGTTAAGCATGATCAACACAAGGGGTTCATTAAGCTATACATCACCAAGGTAATTTAACATGTCACCATGCCTGGCAATGCTCCTCTCCACTCTTGTGTCAGTGCTCGATGGATGTGTGTGTGTCTGTTTTATTGTTAGTAAATGCTTGTGCTTCACATTTTTTGCCTTTATTATCCCGCTATATCCTTTACTAAACATGGCATTAACATCCGCGACACCATTAACCCTAAATGCAGCCCTGACTGTAATCCTAAAGTGAAAGTGAAGCTAACCAACCTGCTGCACAATGTAATGCTACCTACACAACTCCTCAAAATCCGGCATAATACAACACAATATGACACCACAGCAGAACGCAATGTTATATCACAAAACAATGACAAAACGTAAGTATAGCTTATCCCTAAAGGAACACACAATATACATATAACAATGACTATAAAACAGTGCAAACAGATCAAGGCTGTCACATAAGCAAACTAATGAAAAGTACAACATGCAGTCAACATGTGTTTTGTTTTTGTTACTTACTGATTCAAAGCTTATGCCAACAACAGGAACCTGATCGAAACAAGCAATCTCAAAAAAGTTTTATCCAACTCTTCACATACTTTCTTACAGTTCATTAACATACAATCTCCCCCCACACAGAGTGTGTTTTAGAGTTGCGGGCATTTACAGTGATTGGGGTTGAGGTGCACATGGTAAAGCGTTGCCATATATGCTGAAGTGCATAGATATGCATGTAAGGTCTCGGAAAGCAATGCAGTTTTCTTTTCTGACATATTTGTTTACGTATGGGGAATTTATGTTGCTTGAGGGATATGAATCAACCGCTAAACAGTGTGTGAAAAGGAGTCGAAAATCTCCCGTAATTAAGCCTCCAGCACTTGAGACCAATCTTTTTGCAGTCTGGGCTAATTTACACTAATTTAATACAAAATTCCTTTCTTTCGACACCACAACCAACCATCGACTACAGTACTTGGAGCAGTTTTATTATGGATTATGACCATTGGTGGAAGTAAAGTTTAATATAAACTTAACCAAAGTAAAGTGTATGTGTGTGTGTGTGTGTGTGTGTGTGTGTGTGTGTGTGTGTGTGTGTGTGTGTGTGTGTGTGTGTGTGTGTGTGTGTGTGTGTGTGTGTGTGTGTGTGTGTGTGTGTGGTTAGGACTTACTAACTTACTTTGGTCCAATATGAACTCTAATTCTCATACTAACATGTACAGGATACGTAAATCTGTGAGGATGGACCAACCAGTACTACCTCGAGTCTGGCCAGATGAACAGACAAATATTTGCCACATTGAAGCTGTCTTTGTTTGTATTTTATGTTGATGTTGTTTTTACCTGACCATACATTGGCTTATGTTGAGGTGTTAAAGACGATGGATTTATGACATTTTTAGAGGGAGCTCATAAATTAACAACGTAATACCCATAATCCTCCTGTACGCCACGACATTCAACAACTGCTCCTTGTTCTCTTTTTTGACTAAATAGCAAAGAGGAGACTACACTAAAGCTGCATTCACAGAATGGCAGGAAGGTATGCTTTGATGTGTGTACTTATTTATCATTAGTGTTTCAACATCAAAGATGAAAAAAAAACGTGTGTACAGAGAAACATTTACCCAAAGGAGGTTTACTTATTATTTCAAAGACTCCATGTCCTGGGTAGGTATACTGAAAGAAGAAATATATAAATTATAGTATAAATAGTATAAATATTTACATATTTATATAGTAATAGATCATTTTTTTCATTCAAAATGAGGGGTGTCTAGTCAAGGATTAGACACATAAACAAGCTCTACATTAATTGCTTTTATTTAGTAACTTCTACAGAACATTGCATTGCAGACTTATCCTAAGCGAAGACAAACAAATCACATGGAAACCAACCCTTGTCAATTTCAATGTTAAACATAGGAATGCATTTGTTAACAAAAAAATACACTTTTTTAGAAAGACACTTTAGCAAAAAAAGCACCTGACAAATGTGTTTTCCTGTGAGCATGAACATATATTATTCAGTGGGAATATATTTTCCATTGAGCGTCATGTTTTGTATTGATATTTAATGATGAAGCAATGCAGATAATTAGAGACAAGGGATACATGGTGGAACCAGATGGTGATGGATGAAGCTAAACATGTGTACGTTAGATCTTACATAATTACATGCAATGGCAATTCAACTTGCACCCCTTTTTAATTAAGCTCATACTCTAATGAAAAATGTATGATTACTAAACTGTAAGCATTGGAGGGTTACATTGGATGTGTTCTCGTTGTACAGGGATCCCTGAAGGAGCATACTAAGATGGTGTGCAGTTGATGACGTTTTGGCTATTGACCGCTAATACAGCAGATGTTTTTGGAATTTGGAATTGAAATCTTCCTCAGCCTTCAAAAGAGAATTATCTCCTCTCTATTCTTTAATAAAAGCTTTGTTTTAGTTGTTTTAATTGGCTTGTGGGATACTATTGTTATCATAAAGGTTTTTTGAATATATCTCACCAAACTTGTTGGAAAAAAACACCAAGATGCAAAAATGTACTTATATATACCACAGAAATGTCGTATGACTGCTAATGTTCACAAACATAATTTGTTTACAATTAATGGCCAATCAAAAACAGAATATTTTTAACCCACCATCTCAACTGGAAACTGCTTTAACATTATTCACTTTCTGACTAACATTCATCTTGTCTTTGTCTCCTTTCAATCAAGTTTTGTGATTTATTGTGGAAGGCTACCTTTACTTTGCGCTAATAATTGGATGCTATTGAAAGGATGAGTTTCATTGATTTTGTGGATGACTGGGAGCATTACTGGTCCAGACCATAGATTGTCAGCATGCTCTGTGTTGAGCTAGGATCGATACCTGTGAATCTTCCCCTCTGCTTTTTATTTACTTCTGTCTTCATTGATTGAAACATGCAATAGTTCAGGGGCTATTATCACACTGAGGCTAAGTTTCTCTGTCTTTCATTAGAAAAGCTCCCTCTGTTCCCCTGCAATATCTCACTCCAGCAAGTGCTCCCATCCTTCCCTTTCTAACTAATGAGTTAAGAGTATTGCAATGACCTGTAAACATCAATCATGGCCCCGGAAGGAGACAGTGACTAAACGGAGTGGCTGGAGGAAAGAAATTAAATTAAACTTTTTAATGATTTGGCAAAAGACAACATTCCACTTTTGAGTTTCTTGGAAAGCTCAATCAGAAAATAATAAAATAACCAACAGAGCCTTGTTTGTTGTTTGATTTTGTTTTTTTAGATTCAATCTTTAGGAAAAATAAATCTGTATTGTAAAATAACTTACTTGTCATTATACCTAATGTTATAACATTTTCTAAAATCATTTTATTTTAAATAATACATTATATTGTCTCATAAATACATTTAATCCAATCGAAAGCCCTCCTACAACGAACCTCTTTTATTTCCAGTGAACCTAAATCAATCCAAAATCTTTCGCAATATTTTTGTATATGACTGCCTGGCAGAATTATTCTCACAATACAACACGCTTTTCTCCCACGTTTACATATCATATGTCAGGATAAGACAAGGAGAAAGGTCAGTGTCCTTTCCAGGGGGAACTGTTTGAATGTAATCAGTGTGTACTTGTTATTCCGAGTGCCAGACTTTCTCTTTTATTTGCTGGCCTCCTGAACTTAATTTCCTTTGCAACCTTTTTTGTAAGAAACAGTATTATCTGTTGCGGGTTCCCCTACGAGGGAGCAAATTAGCCCTCTCTGTCACAATTTGTCACCAAGGAGATTGGTTATAAGTTTATTTACTTTAATTTAATTAAGGCAGTGGTAAAGGCATGTTGTCCTCAAAGCAAAACACTCATTGTCTGGTTGCTAATTCTGATTGATCCCCAGTATGAGAGATGAACAATAGCTACAGAATTATAATGTGTATTTACAAACTCACACGTTTGTAAATGTATATCATTAGCTTTTCCCAGAGTATATGTGGATATTTAATGCATACAGATACTTATTATTTTTATTTTAAAACGCTTATAGCTCACTCCCCCTCCAAAAACATTTTCCCGAATTGCCTAAAGGGGGCGATATAATTTGCTGTCAAGAAAAACGCTCAGCCCAAACGCCCCAATGTTAGAATATTTCTGAATCTTGTTATATATCTTTATCTGTCTGGAAATTATTTTCTGTACAGTGATTGTTTTCGTCATATCCCGTCATCATGACATGTCTTATTAAATGTTATTCGGATAATTAAAAAAAAAAAATGAATCTTATGCAGATCAAAAAAAATCTTACCAATAATGCTTTAAATCACATATAAACGGCATTTGCTCATCAAACATGTTTTAGATTCACTCCGAATATCTTGGGGACACTTCATATCATATCACCACCAATTGACGTGAATCCGAGAATCATGGGAAAATAATGTGGGCTGTGATTATCTATTGACTGTTGGCAGTCCTAGAATATGTATAATTTTCTTAATAAAATAAATATTTGCAATATCTTGTGTATTCCAATCGAGGTATGTGGACTCAGTGGATATTAACCCATGATCAGATACATCTGTTTGACATTTGTGCACACACATTGAGAACAAATAAAAACACATAAAAAGAAAATAAGAAATTATCAAGCCAATGATTTCTCCGACTTCTTCATGGACATGTTACCTGATACCGTAAAATTCCTCTTGTCCTTTCCTCTGCATTTAAGGGGAGTGGTGATGCGACCTTTAACTGAATCCTTGATGCTTTGTAAAGAGCAATCAACCAGATTCTGTCAATCATCTTTCACTTCCTTTTAAAAGTTGATTTACCAGTTCAATGCTACATAGAGGCACATATGGCTTTTATTAATAGAATACACAAAAACAAGAACAAGACAAAACAAACGGTATATATAACTCAACAGATCACACATAAATGTAAGAACAAATGTCTAATTATTTATGGAAATAATTGTTTACCATGTATTATGCATATGTTATGATAATCGTTTCTTAATCAATTTCCACTTAAATAATTCCCCCCCTTCACCAATCACTGTCCCCTAACGGTTAAAATACATCCAATGGGCTCCTCCATGGGCCATCACTGGTGGGTTTCTGTCTCAAGACGCATGGGAGAGCAGAGAGAGAGACCATGGAGGGCAGCTGTGAATGCAATGCTTTACTGACCCAAGGAATCTCTTTTATTATACTGGGCCCTCTTTGTCTCTCTCTCTCTCTCTCTCTCTCTCCCTCTCCCTCTCTCTCTCTCTCTCTCTCTCTCTCTCTCTCTCTCTCTCTCTCTCTCTCTCTCTCTCTCTCTCTCTCTTCACTGCTCTGTCAGAGCCATTCAGGCCCTGTGGCAGCCACCTACACTATATCCTGGATAGGCAGGACATTCATGCCTTTTTAACCCATTGTCCTTCCCCCCCGGTGGTGAGGGCACAGAGCGGGATGTGAGAACCCTAGCAGGCCATTGTTGTCTCCCCTCCCCGCTCTTCACACACCCGGCAGGGGTACTTCCTCTCTGGATGTCACCGAAACCAGTGTGGTGTAATCCACTGGGCTCCCCTGCTGAGCAGGACGGAAGGTTATTAAAGGTGCCTCCTCTTATGTCTCCTTAATAAACCGCTTCCATTTTACGCTTCTTTCCGTGAAGTAATCACGTTTGGTTGTGGTGTTTCTTTTAGGGGGGGTGAGACAGAGTGGAATGTTTAACCTTTTTCTGTTTTTGGAGAATCAAGTCAGGCATAAAAAAAGACGTAACAATTATATTTGCCTTTATCTTTTGCGTGTCAACTGCACATATCACAGAGCACGCACACACAAGTATAGGTCCATTAGAGGTGTCACCATGTGACCCCGTCTTCAGAGATCACATATCTGAACTGTTCCACTACATGAAATGTCAGGGAGGTGTGACAGGGGTCGACCCTGCGTGGGTGTTTATATGTTCTGATCGCCACAGGAAGGGCTTTTTAAGCTGTATCGAGCGCACACACAGGACTGTGAGTTTGTGTTAATGTGTTAATGTGTGTGTGTGTGTGTGTGTGTGTGTGTGTGTGTGTGTGTGTGTGTGTGTGTGTGTGTGTGTGTGTGTGTGTGTGTGTGTGTGTGTGTGTGTGTGTGTGTGTGTGCCATGACCTGCTCCTTGTCTTTAGCTCTCCTCTGGGGAGCAGTCATATTGCTCTGAGGTCAGTGCAGTTAAGTTAGAGTGCTGCTGTTGGTGGGGGGAGGGGGGGGGGGGGGTTAGACAGCAGGGCTCCTACAACATGGGAGCATAAGCACTCTGCGTGATGTCTGAAGGATGCCATCCCCTGAGCATCTGCCTCTGATTGCCACAGTGGGACCGGGAGGTGAGGTAAGGGACCACTAGGGTAATCCCATTAACTGTGACTCCCATAGTGTGTGTTATGTTATGTGTGTCTGTGGTTGTATGTGTGCATGCAGACATGTGTTTTTGTATGCATGTGCTTGTAGGCTTGTGGATGTCTATGTTACTGCTTTTTAGACCCATAAGACATTAAGCAGTGCGGAAGTTCAAAGGTCAGATCAAAATGAAAGACATATAAACCATGTTTTTAATCTCCCTCTCTCACTGTCAGGTTATGTCGGTTAGGTTGGTTAAGACGTGACTGGTTGATTTAAATAACATCCTGTCAGAATCCCATATTAACAAATTTACATTTCCTTTTTAAATAAACAAACACTACAATAGATAGCATTCAACTCTGTATGTAAAATATTTGGTTGCATATGAGACATGTTCATAACAACTTCTTATCAAAGCAGCAATAACTTATTAATATATTTTCTTTCCATAAAAGGTTGTTTAACAGATGAAAATAGCTCAGTGTGGTACGTAGGATAGAAATCAGGTTTGACAGTTTCATGAGTTGGCACCTAAACGAGTCATTAGTGCCGTGACAAACGCTTTATTGGAATATACATAGAGCTAGACAATGTCCTCACATGATTGGGAGGACATTTTCTAGCCTTGCTATCAATTATCACGTGCCTGTAATGATTTGCATTTACCACAATTAACTTAAAATATGCAATGAGTTAACAGAAAATGTAAACTGAAATAGGCCATGACTAAAATAAAACTTACGGAGGACAAGAGCCTTATACAGGACGTGTAAATCTATATTAAAAGAAAAAAAAAAAAAAAAAAAGCCTCGCTGCAAGCTGCAAGTGAGCTATAATGTCCATACGATTTGGAGAGATAAAATCGAGGCATTTACAGGTAACAAACAAATATCAGTTGATTCTGAATTGCTGAGAAATTAAGTGGTCAAACATTAATGGTGCAGACCTTGAGAGCACCTATGTTAGTTATCATAATGGCTTCTTTGATTGAGGAGGGGGTGGGGGGATCACTTTAAAAAGCCTTTTGAGGATGGGATATTGGAGGCCAGCAGGATACCCGTGGTAGAGAATATTATATCATAAAGCATACAGCCATGCTTAAACAAACCTTATTAAGATCATACACAAGTCCACCCTTTCTCTCTCCGATGATGTTCTTTATGCAAAACAAGAAAATGGTTGACTCTTCTTTTATGGCTTATGACTTAAATCATTCAAAATACACACAATCAATGGATCAAATTGTGTCTTAGGGGCTCACTGTCCCCATCCCACTCATGTCCCCGTGCTGGTGGCTGTTTCATCATCTTAGCTTGAAACTTGAGACATTTTATTGTATGGCACCTAGTTACTACAGATACACACATGGGAAAGATTTAATTATCTATGTGTAACTAATATGGTTAAGGAAGAATTTTAGAGATATTGGTATTCAATTGTCTGAGGTTATTATTTATTAGCAGAGGGTGCTGTTTCCTCTGTCAATAAAAGTTGATGAATCAAATTATTGTTAATCTTCTTCTACTCAGTTAACTAGCATAAGTATCTCCATGGGACACACACACACACACGCACACACACACACACACACACACACACACACACACACACACACACACACACACACAGACATTAGCGCGCACACACACACACACACACAAACACACACAAACACACACGCACACGCACACACACACACACAGTCCCATGTTCAAGCATCACCCATTATCAGGTTCACCGGGCTAGAGAGTTATTCTAGATTATTATATTATTCTAATGACACACACCTTTTAGGAGCGAATCAACATATAGAAACATAATATTAATTTATAATACAACCTAATACAAAAAGCAGATGATACAATATTTTAATATTGTTATTGCTATTTTCAATATAGACAGAACAAGTATTCAATCAGAGCATCAACATTAACATTTTATAAAAATTAACATTTTACTTTTGTAAATTTGTTATTATTGGTTAATAATTCTGACACAAGAACACGAAACAATGCATATCGCTATGTTTTATTTTGTGTTTTGTGTCAGAAAATATTAGCAATAAAATATTCAAGCATTAAATATTATCATATTATGTTATGATATGAATATATAAAATATATATATATATATATATATATATATATATATATATATACATATTCTATCTGTTGATTGGCTCCTAACAGGTGTGTGTCATTATGTTTCTATATATAATTATATAGACTATATAATCTAGAATAATTCACGAGCATGGTGAACCTGATGTTTGGTGATGCTTGAAAATGCATGGGACTTTTTGTGTGTGTGTGTGTGTGTGTGTGTGTGTGTGTGTGTATGCGTGTGTGTGTGTGTGTGTGTGCGTATGTGTGCGCACATGTGTGTTTTTGTGGGTGTACGTATGTGTTTTTGTGTGTTTGTGTGTGTTTAATGAAAGTAAACAGGATTGCCTATCAGGTAGAAGCAGTTTAGGGTTCCCATGGTGATAGTTAACTGTGTAGACAGAGATAAACCATAATTAGATTAATCAGCTGTTATTGACAGATTAAACAGCACCCCCGGGCATATAAATAAAAACATCAGACCATTTTTAATCAAATACCAATAACTCATAACATCTGCCTTAACCTGAAATGTGGATGATGTTAAAGATATGAAAGAAAAACACATTTGGGCTTGAAGGGCTGTGTTTGTTTGTTCGGTCACCCTGTGTTCTCAGGGCAAAGGAAAGTCATTTGAGTTCAAAATGTTATTTGGCAAGAGCAACACTCCATCAACAGCGGGACTCTACTGTGTGTGCTATCAGAGATGTATCAGTCAGCCTGATAAAGCCATCACCCGATGGTCCCCACATAGCAACATCCCATCATAAATAAAAGGAGCAGAAAATAGGCATTTTTTTCACGGTTTATCTGCACTGCTTTTCTTCCTCTGCCTTGATTTCCTCTTCAGAAAATGTATGCAGCCTTAAATTGAATGTGAGGGCTTGACAGGTAATGGTTAGTGTGATAACTGCCCAGATTTCATCAGCCAGGGCACTGCTGTTTTTTTCTTCTTCTTTTTTTTCTTTGTGTGCAATTGTTTAATCTTTCAGCCATATTACTGTCATCTAGTGCATCAGATAAAAATGCAGAGCATGCAGAGATATTGGCAATTCTGTTATGGATACAGAGACAAAGATCTGGATGGAGACAGCTAATGTGAAATGAACAGCAGGACACAAATGTACACATTCTATCTGATGGTGCAACACAATAGAACATACCTGAGAATCGCTAATACTTCATTTTAGGAATGATCATGTGTGTGTTTAATATATTGTGAGTTCAAATAGGTTTGATTCTACATAATTACACAGACGATAGAGGCATTCTGGAAAATGTTAGCAGTTAAATACAATTGAAGATACATTCTTTACATTAAATAAGCAACAATAAAAACATTAACATATAAAGTATATATTATAATGAAAATAATTAAATAAATTATATTTATGTATTACATTCATATTATTACATAAATAATTCATTATAAAAGGCAGCCACAGATAAATAATATACAAAAAATATCTTTAATGTCGAAAACAAACTTCTGTATACCCATTATTGATGGGTATGTCTAATCATAATCAGTAATTACAGTAATTAATTGATATTCATACAGTGTTTCACGTCAGTATGTGTGTCTGTGAGATTTCCTGTTGTGTGCAAGGTAATCAATTTCAGACACAACCTTTGATAAAAAGTTTAGTCTACATTGGTCCTTTGCTCTATCAATGTTAGGCTGAAATCTTTGCCAGATGTGTGATTTACATTTTTTCCTGCTCTATTAACGCATTATAAACCCTCACTTAGAGTTACAAAAAAACATTCATATTTTTGACTGGGACATTTCCTGATGAGACAAACAGCTGTGCTGGCCTTACAATGCATTAAGTATTTCATCCCTTTTAGTTGGTTAAATTGTGCATGAAATGTTGCTGGCGCTGGGTTCTTCCAAGCTGGACTGATTAGGCAACATCTGTTACATTGGGATGAATCTGTGTCGTTTCTAATTAGCTGTCAGGCTGTGACTAGGTTGTGCCTGATGGGGCCTGGATCTGCTACAGGTTCGTCTTCACGCACTGTCACCTGCTTGTGTGTCGTCCCCCTGCCCCCTCCTCCCCCCCAACCCTTCCACTGTTTCCCTTTCCTCCCTGCCTTCTCCCCCCTTACTATCCCTCCCCTCTCTCGCTCATCTCTCCCTGTCTCGCGCTCTTTCCCATACACAGCCATCAGCTGTAATTAGAGAGAAGGGTCGATACAAAGGAGAGGAGCCGGGTGCCAGCCTGGAGCCCATCTGTTCAGCCTTCTCCACCACCATCAACAGCAGCAGTTGGAGTAAGCTTCGCACAATCCCCAACACTTGGGGCCGCTCCTGAGCTAGGGGCCCCCACTGTACTAATTGTCCCTTCTCACCCAGAGACCACAAACTTTACTCCCCCTCCCCCTGCCTTCTCCTTCTTCAATTCAACTTTGTTCTGCTTCATTCTGGGGTGAAGGGAAATCTATATGAGGAAGCCAATTCATCTTGGTTTAATAAGGCTCCCGTTGGCAAATATTAAATGCGCTCTGAAATGATTCAACAACACTGTTTCCTGCTATTGACTAAATGCAGGTTTAGAAGGATTGGAATGAGCAGAAATCTATAAGGACAAATTAACAAAGACCTTGGCTTCAATCAAAAATAACACAACAATAATGATGGAACTTTAAATCTCAAACCTAAAGAATAAATCATACCATACTATGCTTTAATTCACAGCGTATTATTATCTTATTAGTGCATTAGATATATGATATAGTTTGCATAGCAAGAACATTAAATGCTAGTGCTTTTAGATGTATTGACTTGATTAGAAACATCTTGAAAATGATAAGAGTTTAATGTTTAGTGGGTTATACTGTCTAAATAAACTTTCAATGTAGCAAGTGCATAGCTTATTGTTTGACGATTTTATTCCAACTGTAGACCACTAAAACCATGCCTATCATACAAGCTTTGTCTGTCAAGCAAGTAAGAAACTGCTTTTTTCAATCTTGCCTTAAACCATGCAACTTGTTTATTTCGTAAAACAGTCAAATTCCCAGCATCCTCTCGTAAGCGGCAAAGTCTATCTTTATCTTTCCATCATGACCTAACCATGTACACTTCCATCCCCAATGACAATCTACGAGAAGTTCATCTAGGGAAAAAAAGTGACAACGGGGAGTGACTGCTATACAAGTAAAAAATTCCTGTTGAGTAGTTCCTGAAGGCTGCAGATCAGAAACAGTGATAAGGTTGAGTGGTAATCCCCATCTGTTAACTGCAAACGAGACATGCTTCAATAATGCAAACCCTTACAGTTCCATACACAGTCCAATGATTTCAACAACTGTTGAAATAATGTAATAAACAGTCATTTACATTCCTTGGGTGACAAAAATAATGTTTTTGAATCAATGGCAACTCTAGATGATATGAGAGCAATCTAAAACTATTCCAATGTTGATGAGAATGATGATGATGATGATGATGATGATGATGATGATGATGATGATGATGATATCATTCTAATCCCTAACTGTTTCTGCAATATATGGAAAATCGGTTGTGAGCTGATTGAAAGGACACTGTGAGAGCTACAATGAAAATAAATATGGGCAGCACCTGAAATGCCACTGTTTGTCCATCTAAGTGTCTGACTGTAAGCTAACTGCCAATACATTCTGGTTTAGGGGGGAAGCCTCCACTGACAGAGAAGGTGCATTTTGAAATTGTATCTCTAATCGTAAATCCTGTGAACATGAAGAGGCCAAGAGCTTTTGGTCGTTTTTCCACAGTACTATACTGGCTTGGCTCTGTAGGGTTTGACTTGGCGCCAAATTATATCATATACCAGTGTGTCTGAGATTTGCATTTCCATTACAACCGGGCTTCCCTGAAGGTTGAATGTCTTCAACTGATGACACAATTGTCTCGAGTCGATGATTCAACAACACACTTTCATGCCTATTTAGTTTAATATCATAGAATCAATCGGATTGATTCGTTTAAGACACATTTAATAAATGTGGGTTATTTCAGAGAGTCTGCAAGACACACGATGATATTCGCAATGAAGAATTCAGTTTGACATTCAATATACTTTATTTGCATCCTAATCTCAATTGCTCATTGAGAGCTATTCAGATTAGTTCCAGTTACACATTGGACAATGTTTCACACATATTTCCAATAGTCCCACACAATGTCCTTAATATGAGGGGAAAAAAACGAAACCCCCATCCTAAATTGCCCTTTATAATAAGGCTTATATAGTTATCGGAACAAACAAATAGTAAAGATCAGAGCTGTTGAGATCTCCATAGCCATACTCTTCGTGCATTACGATGAGTCTCATACACAAGAGCACAGAGATTATTGTATTTTATAAGTCTATATTCATACATATTGAGAGAAACTTCTCACTCTGAACGACAACCAGGGCTGACGTCACCACAGCCAACTTTGGCCAGACCTCGGAGAAGGTCCATCTCGGGGAAAATATCAGTTTGGCTGATAACGTCATGGTGCGGTGGCAATGGAAAAATGCCACCTGTGTACCTGAATCCCAAATGATATCAAGAAATGCATTGGTTATTAATTGTTTGTGTTGATGTTGCTTTTTGACACATCCAATAAAACAACATGCTAGCCACCTGTGACAACCTGCAACTTACAATATTATAAAAAAGAGAAAAAGCAGGAGAATAAGAGGCACTCAATGCCGTTTTTGTAGAAAATGAACGCAGAGAAGGAAGAACAGTCTGTGGCCAAGAATGACAGTGCTGGGAGAATGTCACAGCAATTGTGGGGCCATCACTGGCCGGGCATGATGGGTGATTGCTTTGCGTTCTAGGGCAAGTCTATCCTGGAGGACATTGCACACCCTTCCTCATCTGTGGCCCAACCTTTGGCGCTGACATTTAAAGTGTTGATTTTGGAGCACTTATGCTAATTGTTGTAATTTTCCTGATGAAGCGCCATTCTGATACCTTGATGTGGCCAAGATAGTTTTACATTTTCTATGTGGTCTCCTCTTGCCATTTGCACTTTGTAGTGTCAGCTCAAAGTGCTTGTGAAAGCACACAAAATTGCCAGCAAATTGCATCAGATTGCCAACATTGTGAAAAGGTAAATTGCTTGCAAATCTATTTAAACCACTGGCCTATTTTCATCAGCTATGGTACTTGGTATTCATGATTGCTTAATTGGCGACCTTTTCTATTGTGTAGTGCTTTATGGTGCGACGGAAAGCGATCTTTACCAAACCAATTACCCTTCCTTTCCTCCAACTACTGCATTAGGACTGCGATTGCAAAGGCTAGTCCTTTGAAAATGAACTTTCTGGTTTCAGTTTGGTTATATTACAGTGATAGAGAAAAAAAAAGTGATCTGTTTGATGTCATGTTGTTAAGCAACCTTTTTTGTGGAAATTTCCTGGTTATAGTCTCCCTTACAAATATCCTTTCTCTGGATCTGTCAGCTGTTTGCCCATAATACCCTTTTACTGTGTCACAAATAATGAAAATATAAAAATATTTGGTCACATGGTTAGAAAGCAGACCAGAATTTTTGGGTGTATACATATGCGTTCAATCATGCTATATCATTGTGCGCATCTCATGCAATATGGTATTTAGCTATCCCCATACATTGAAGTGCACTATTACTTTGTTCAATTATGCTAGTCAGTCATACCCCCTACCAACAAGAGGGGCCAAAATAATTAACCCTGGATTAACCCACCCGACCTGAGTGCAAAGTAATAGCCCTAGCTAATGTCTGTAAGCCCCATGCCAGGTCCCAATCGACCGGGTATTGGCATGCTTTAGTCCCATCCTATGACAGTGTGGTCATTTCAGAACAGCTGGTGTTGGTGTGCTACCACTGCCAGAGACAGGGATGTGATCAAGGCCCTGCCCTCCCTGAATGGGTCAACAAGATGGCTGCTCTCTGGCCTATCCTCCATCTTCACCCACATTAAGCAGGGCTGACAAGGGGGAGGTAAAAGGAGAGGACTGTTGAGTCACTATATGGAGGTAACAGAGTATAAAAGAATGCACATGACCTGAGCAGGGTTTGAGTTCATATGGGAAAATTGCTGTGAAAAAGGTCTAGTCCGTGAAAAAACGTCAAGCTGGACCCTTTAGGTCTAGTCTATGGGGAACAGACCACCTAGCACTACACTTTACGTCTAGTTTGAGTGGGTTTGTGACTCTCCACTACAAAATGCACCAAATAATTTACCACAGACAAACAAGTACTTATGCTCCGCACTTTTCAGCTGATGGAAGGTCCACAGGCTCGGGAGTAGTTGGGGACAGACAGGGGAGGATGAGGTGTTAGTGAGAGTCTTGAGAATGCTTTGGAAGATGGCGGAAGAGGAAGAAAGGATACTTCTCACTGTTGTCTTGTGTTTGCATGATGGATATGTTCTGTGTGTGTGTCTGTGTTTGGTTCAGCGTGTGTGATCATGTAAATGTATAAATGTGGAACAAATAAATCTGGATGTTTTTTTTATTCTTGTGCCAGTGTATGTGGATAGATTTATATCTCTCCATGTGTGTGTGTGTGTGTGTGTGTGTGTGTGTGTGTGTGTGTGTGTGTGTGTGTGTGTGTGTGTGTGTGTGTGTGTGTGTGTGTGAGAAAGTGGGGGGCAATATAAACTTTTCTCTACTCAACCCAAACAAATGTGGGTGAATGGAATGCGGAGGGAAGTGTGGTAATAATGGGGTAAGCTGTTCTTTTTCTCTGAGTCAATGCAAAGCTGATCTCTGAGTGTAAAATCGATAAGCATACACTGTCATTGTTGGAAAAGTTGAGTTGCAACAGGAAAATAAATGAAGACTCCACAGATCGGTTACATGCTCAAGCCTCATTATTCTGGTCTGAATCTGTATTTTGTTAAGGTTGTATCCACGGCCTCCATCCCACATGTGTCCGCTGTGGCAATCCCTGTTGCCGAAAGCCCTTCATTATTGTACTTAGATTTCTTACAAATCATCCATTTCCCTTTGCGGGGCGCAAGGGGAAATGGATGAATTTCCCCTTGCGCCCCAACCCCCCCCCCCCCCCCCCCCATGAATATATGATGTTATTAAAATATGAAATATAAAATATATGAAAGGAAATTGAAAGGTATAGTCTTTCTAGCATTTCCTTTACCTGAATGTGCTGAAATATCCTGAATTAACTGTAGTCATCTGTCTTGAGTTGTTATAACAAATCGGTACTGGCAACAGGTTTGCTCATTTACATGATTAGAGTCTGATCTTTGTCATGCCAAAATATCTTGCTTTTACTTATTCCTTCTTATTCAACCTTGATCTCCTAACCTATCTTAGTATGCTCTCCAACAGCACTGAGAGAATAAAGTCGTATTGGATTGATGGTTACAGAAACCGTTGCATAACATCAACTTTAAGTCAACCATTTGTCACCTGGATGCCATCCTATGTTTCATTTGATCACTGTACATGTTCACACTGTACCAGAGAGTTTCTGTGTGTGTGTGTGTGTTTGTGTGTGTGTATGTCTGTGAGTGTGTGTGTGTGTGTGTGTGTGTGTGTGTGTGTGTGTGTGTGTGTGTGTGTGTGTGTGTGTGTGTGTGTGTGTACGTCTGTGCATGTGAGTGTATGTGAACGTGTGTGTGTGTGTGTCAGTGTGTGAGACATTGAGTGTGTGTGTGTGTGTGTGTGTGTGTGTGTGTGTGTGTGTGTGTGTGTGTGTGTGTGTGTGTGTGTGTGTGTGTGTGTGTGTGTGTGTGTTTGTGTGTGTGTGTGTGTGTGAGTGTGCAAGTTTGTGAATGTGTGAGTACAAGCACATCTTTCTTCTATCTTTCTGTAATGTGTCAGCTCGGGGTCCACTCGTTTATCACTCTGCTTGTCTCCACAGTTCAACAGGGCCATTTAGGACAGATCAGGCTATCAGCAGGGAGCTCTCTAGATTTATATACCCCAGGGTTCACCTTACATAATGTTTCAATCACAGACTCAAAACATTACAAACCCAAAAGCCAGACACCAAAATGATCAGTTTCAAAGGGTAATCCAACAAGGTTTGATCGATAAACAGGCAAGGATCATAATCAGAAGATCGATCAAATCAGGGCAAACAAAGCAGGCAGGAGCCAGGCAGAGAATGGGGGTCCAGAGAATAAGGTAGAGAATCATAATCCAGGGAATACAAAAAGTCAGCTTTTTTGCACTGCGTCTTAAAGGTGCATTAAAAAAAATATTTTAAAACAAAAACGTTTTTAATGATTTGCGTTTGAGCGAATAGGCTCATTTACATTAGAGGTTTGCGAGTAATAGAGCCTTGTGAAGAAATAAACATTGGCATCACTTAATAACTAATAAGACTGTTTTCCACAATACGCTCTCAGTCCATTAACGATAATTGAAGGCCTCTGCGTCTAAATGAATTGCTTGCAAAATAAATGATGCCTTGTTTTATTAAATGTTTAAAAGTTCAAGAATTACTAATGAGTAAATCTGTATTATCACCAACTTCTCACGGACGCTTACGGAACCATTAGTTGAACAGCAACGCGGCCCGGTTCACGCCAGCATTGGTCGCTACATGTAAGTATTTGGGCTGTGATGCATTTCTAGATGCCTTTCATTGAATTATCTGAAATAAGCACAGATTTAAGTGCAACAAAATAATTTAAATATACTACAAAGAGTTCAGAGAGGATGCATGACAGATAACCTTCAGGTCACTGGGGACGATGCAAGAGACAGGAAGGTGTGGAAGCAAGTGCCATGTGACGGTAACAAAGCAGGGACATATTTAACATCAGTGACACATGGTGCAGGGCAACCAGAATTTTTGGGGGGGTATATAAAGCAACCAGAGAAGTTGTTCTCTGTGGGTTTTGGGCCAAAGAGATAATTTGTATGTGAAATACTCATTTAAATCACATTCGCTTAGCGGGTTATCAAATTAAATCAGGGCTCTGTTAGGCCTGCCACTCTGGCTTTTGGGCCAGGCTTCATGTGTAAAATTGGCCAACAAGAGATTTTGGGGGAACCCCCTGCACGCCCCTGTCACTTCATCCCCTGGCTCCCCCTTTAGGAGCCCGGTCCTGGGGTCAGATCCCCCAGAGAGCTCCCTCTATGGACTGCCACTGGGCGACAGCAACACAACACCACCTCCAGCTGGGTAACTTATTACAGCTCTGCTCTTTCTCACTTACCCTCTCTTCTCGCCCATCCTATTCCCATCCTTTCCAACATGACCAACCCCATCCAACCAGCCACCATCCCCCTCACCTTCCCCCGGTCATTCACAACATCATCAAGACATCACATATTCATGAAGCCATTGGCTGGGGAGTAGTTTGTGTGTGTGTGTGTGTGTGTGTGTGTGTGTGTGTGTGTGTGTGTGTGTGTGTGTGTGTGTGTGTGTGTGTGTGTGTGTGTGTGTGTGTGTGCATGGGGGGATGCGGCGATGGCATGTCAGTCAGTAGACAGGGAGAGAGGGAGAGAGAGGGAGAGAGAGGGAGAGAGAGAGAGAGAGAGAGAGAGAGAGAGAGAGAGAGAGAGAGAGAGAGCAATATGTGACTGTAGGGGGGTTGTTGGTGGAGGGACGGGTGGTGTGTCTGCAGGTGGCTGTCACTTCAGTAATTGCCTGGATACTTCCCTCTGCAGCGTAAAATTGTTTTCATTATGTGTCATGCACACAGTGCCAGTAGAGAGCCCCATGAGAGCGTTCCCAAGAGGAGGGAGGAGGCCCTCCACTTAAACAGCCGCTTAGCTTCAAATAAAAAGAAGGGAGGGAGAGAAAAGGACAGAGAGGAGAGGAGGTGGAGATGGGGGAAGTGGAGAAGGGGGAGGCGGAGCAGGGGAAGGAGGACAGGGGAGAGGGAAGGGAGGTGGAGGAAAAAACAGATGAAGCTCATCATTAACTGCGTTCCAACAACAGCAGACAAGTGTGAGCTCATGCTCCCCACCCCCCCCCCCCCAAAAAAAATAAGAGCTTATCCTCAAACATCTCAGTTACCATGGGGGAGTAGTGTGCCTCCAGCCAGAACCAAGAGCTCCTGCACTATGGCTCCCTTGCTTACCAGGGAGAGATAGAGAAGCGAGAGAGTGAGAGGGCGCGTGCGCGCGAGAGAGAAAGAGTGAGAAGAAAAGGGGAAGCATTTTCCACCTGACTGGAGTTCCCATGGTTAGCCATACAGGAGGGTAAGCAGGTTTCAGTAAAAAACTGGGCCATTGTCAGGCAGTAATGCTCCATCAGGCGCTTCCATTGGGATATAAGGGTGTCTTTTTCTCTGCTCCCCACGCTGCACTAATCACTGGCCTACTTTGTGTAATTACAGCCAAAGGGGAGAAAATGTGTTTAAGAAGTCATCCTTATCCCTCCCACGTTACCCCTTCCTCCTCTTAGTTTGCTGCTGCTCCTGTCCCTTTTCCCCTTTGCTCCCCTCATCTCCCAAATTTCCTCCTTTTTGAATGAATGGTGAAACTATGCAGAGACAACAAACAAGCTAACAATGACAAATAAAGGCTGGGCAGCAAGGGGTGAGCCGCTGGTCTGAGGCTTCTGGCTGGTCGTCTAGAAAGAAAAAAGTATGCTGCTTCTATGGAGGGGGGATGTCTGCAACAAATACAATTACAGTGCCGTTTTTAGATTCTAATGATGCATCTCGAGGCGAGGAGGTGCAGGAGGAGAACAAGGAGGATCAAATAGGACATAAAAAACACCATGCAGATATTAACTGGTAGCCCGCTGGGGCATGCAGGCTGGGGATAATCACCCACGCAATAAAGGCACGTCAGAGACCTGTGAATGGACACAGAATCGCTCTTTCTATTTTTCAAACAGAGAAACAGATTTGGAAACCTTAAGGTGCCAGGGCATTGTGTCATGATGACCCAGGAGTCACAGACGCCAAGAGGGGATTTATCAATCAGCCCTCCTCTGCTTTTTAAAGCTGAATGAAAGGCGACCCATGAGGAGACAAACCAGTCCCCTTTAAAAGAAAGGCTTTTCTTATTCATTAGATCCGGATACTGGGTTTCTCCCTTACCACCTTTTGTTTGGGAGAAGGGGGCATTTTAAGCATAGAAATCCACTCAATGGAAGGAAACAAAATTCATAAAGGATCTTTATAGCGTGGTTCTGGATAAGGCATCGATACGCTCGGAGCTCAGTGACTCCAGCTTGACTTGATTTCTCAAACAAAATAAATAAATAATGATTGATAATGTTTTAGAGTAAGAGTGAATTTTACAAGCACACCAATACAAGGAGATCAGTCCTAAAATGAATGAAGAAATAAAGATTATTATGTATTTTCAATATATTTTTTAAATATTATGATGACCCAAAAAACGAATCAAATGTTATGCAAACTATTTAGTGTCAGTGGAGATATAAGGGTTTGGTGATAAAATCCATCCTAGGTTAATGACTTCACTTGTGAACTGGGGCACTTAACCCCTTTTTCCATGCTCAACAGCCAAGTTTAAACAAGGGGATTGATCAGTTCCATCCCAATACACTCTTCAAAGTGCTTCTGGACCAAATCATTTGGCTCAGGGTCATCTCCAAGCACAGGGCAACAAGTGAATAGATAAATGTTCTAAATCTTGCAACAGTTACATTTATGAAATTTCAAAGTGCCTTGGAAATGAAGCAATACACACATGATAGTTATATGGCAGTATGGATATGGATTTTTTCTTATAATTTATCATTTCATATGTGTCCCTGCGTTTCTTTGATACTCTCCTGCTACCTCCTAAACGGTATCCACTGGAGACTGTAGCGAGCCAATGGGAGCAAATGGATGTCCTGAGTGAATGCAGCATTATGGTCCTGTGGCTTTCTCTCACTGCCTGAAAGACTGTTTAAATGGTTTGGTTTATTATTGCCCAAGGAAAGCTGAAGGCTTCCTTCAGTGTTTGGGTGAAGGGAACCACCAGGCTCTTTACTGGACAGCTGTTCAGGCCGTACCCCACTTTTCATATGGATATGTATGTTAATGACAGCCAGTGGACTGGAGATGAAGAGGCCTGAACATTAGACCCTCTCTTCAGCGTACTTCTAAAGCCACCACAAAAGGAGCAGTAAAAGAGGCTGCAATGGTGAAGCTCACACTTTTGTGCCCTGAATTAGTTCTGCAAGCGATGAAAGTGATCTTTCCTGGGCAACAGGGGAAGTCTGCCGATGGCTAGCCTGGGCTCATTAGCACAAAAGTCTTTGGGACATATAATTGACTGACGTAGCTGCTCCGTCTGTGACAACAATGCACAGGCTATGGGGCAAATAATAAATTGGGAAAAAAATAAATTTCTCTTTTTATGACGCATCTAATTTTCATGAAAATGTGTGTACTGCTTCTGTAGGTGCTGCTCTGTTAGTTTCCCTATGCTAATAAGGGATCTCTTGGTCTGTTGAAAGTTATGGGGAGCAGCTTCCTGTTGCTGTCAACACTGTTGCTATTGCATATATTGATTTTAACCCATGGAGGGAGAAACAAACGGATAGGAGAATCTGTTGTTGATTGTACAGAGCTTAACCCCTGTGTGACTTACTCTGTTTGTTGGTTATTGTATTTGGGCCTCAGTTTTATGAACACAATTCCTTATTCCAACAGGCTTTCTTCAAAATCTCATCACAGTTCCTTATTTTAAGGAACATTTTATAAATTCCCAATTCAAATCACTGTAGTCTGTGTTCAGCTTATTTTATTTGCTTTTAAACAGTTAAATAAAACCCATACATTTTCAGCAAATTACAAAGAGTATCTTCTGTATTGTCTAAAATTGCTCAGCAAACCAGAAAACCCTAATGGATCAATGTTAAATTGACTGGAAAATGCTGTTTAATTTTCATGCTAATTGAAATGGACTAATTGCTAATATATTCAGAGTGCAAAGCTTTAAAATTTAATAATTTGCCCAAAATGTAATTAGAAATTGCTTTCAAACCAATATAGCTCATTTTCGGGATGTTTGTCCATTCATGCATTTAAAATAAATCAGGAAAACTCTTACTTATTTCAAGTCTCAAAGAGTTATATCACTATAAGGGCAGACATTCTGAGAATATGAAGCATTTCAACGGTGAGACATGGATAGTGTTAAGGAGTGCTTTCTCAAAACAATTGGGATTGTTTCTCCTTTATTTCTAAGCAAAAGAATTTTGTCAAGCAGCTAAACAGGGTATTCTTCATGGTCCCCCCTTCTTCACGGGCAACTATAGAAATTAGCCCTACGATTCTCAGCTCTCACACATGGATACACACGCCTGCATGGACACAAGAAAAAAATCTTTTCTTCTGTCAGCATTCCTGGCCAACAATGGCTAGATTAGTGGACGTGAGGGCCCCCTCGGGGGCATGTATTGTGGCACAGAATACCCTGGGCAGGAACAGCTGGTAAGGGTTAATGGCTACTGAACCTCTCAGCCAGAGCCCTTTCCCTATTGTGTGTTCTGCTCATGGGAAGGACGAAGGCCACTGACAGCTTCTAGGGCGCGAGGACCATCAGAACACCACTCCAGGTCACCCCCAAATGTGGTGGTGGTGGGGGTTAGCCGTAGAAGAGGAGGCATGGGCAGGTGGGCTGCAGCCTGTTGCTCAGGGTTGATTGAGGAGGTGATAAATGGAAGGGGAAGTATCTTTGGTCTGTGAGGTGAAAGCTACACACCGATGAGCAGAACATCAAAATGAGCATCGGGGGGATCTGACCAATCTGTCCATGGTACAATTGTAATTATTGTAAAGAATTAAAAAATGTAGGATTACCAATCAGTTAGTCTTGATATGTATCATGAGACGGCTATCTTAAACAGGAAGGTGAAGCATCTTTGAATAAAGGTATTATCAAAGCATACATCGCAAAAATGACATCTTTTGAAAAATGTCAGTAATAGCCTGTTAGATTGAAATACTGAGAGGGCTTCTCCTCGACTATGGTCCAATATGCATTAGTATTCAACGCTGGACGTACCCAGGAGGAATAATCAGTCCCCCGATGCAGCCTCTACTCTCTTTCTTCCAGGTCAGTTCTTCTCTCCCCCCCCCCCCCCCCCAAGAAAAAACCTGTGTGTGGCCCACCTCGGCTTGTCGCTGAGAAATTTCTCTCTCTCTCTCATTCTCTTCCTCTCTCTCTCTCTCTCTCAGAACCAGGGAGGGACTCCTCGCCACACCTCAAAATTGTAATCCCCCAAGTGACTCAGCCCCCGCTGGGCAGCATGGAGAGCCCCTCTGCTTGATCCATCCAGGGCATTTGGCACCTCCGGCCGTGCTCATTAGACGGCTGATTATGATAGCGCGCTGCGGTGTCATGTTTAATGGGCTCTGACACCTGATTGGTCCGTGTTACAAATCCTGTCATGCAAATTGAGCCATTTGTGTTGTGTGATATGGGAGATGAAATGAAAGATTAGTGTCTGGAATAATGGGGGGCGAAGGAGGGCACGTGGCCTCTGCAGTATGATTATAAAGATAAGGACAAGCATCTTTCCTTTCTACCGCCCCCCCCCCCCCCCCCCCTCCCCACCCCGCCCTTCTCTGGTGGCACTTCATGCTGGTCCAGGAAAGATTAAATTAACATAGCCTTTCTGTCGTCAAGGAAAGCTGTAGGAATCAGAAAAGCAGTCTATCTTTGAGCAAATGCATATTCTTCAACCCCCCCCCCCCCCAACAGTAAACCATAGCCTAGAATAATATGAGGGAAGACTTCTCCTTTGTAATCACATCAGCCCCTTAAAAGCGCTGTAAATAATTAAACAGATTAAGATTCTGCATCCGCGTCCGATTTTATATGTTGACCTGTTTTTTAGGTACACACAACATATGATGGAGATGGTAATAAAGCCATGCTATCTGGTCTAATGAATACGTTTAGCAGTTCTGGAATGTGATTTTCCCTTTGAATTCTATAATCACAACCAGCTTGAACATTTTCAACAACTTATTTATTTTTTTGGCGCTGTGAATGAAATCTTCCTCGGAGAATAGTCACACCCTCTTAAGTGACATTTTCAAAGAGGGGGTTCACCTGGATGTGCCCTCACTTATCGGCTCCCTCTTAAGGGCATACTTTACATTTCCTCTTCCTGTCCTATTCCAAAAGATAAAGTCAGCTTCTTAGCTCCCCTATTTGGTCTGTCTCCAGTTCTGCCCCCTCCCTCTGTCTTGGGAGGCATTTGTTTTGTTTAAAATGAATCCATTCAAAGTATCTTTTCGGTTTACTGTGATTGCCAACATCCTATCACCTATCCCTCCAGTGAAAGTGGCTCCCTGTATCATTTTTCCTCATTCTGAGTATAGATGTGTCTATTTGGTGGTCATCACTCCATTATATTACCCCAAAAACAGTGAATCACTTTAAATTGCACAGCAGATCTTTTTTGTGTTGAGGTATTGCATCAGTAGGCTTTTATATGAGTCAATTGTCATCTCGGTTGAACAGTACTTGTTTTTACTTTTTTTTTTTTTATCTGGGCCCATGGAACACCTGTGCTAAGCAACAGCACACATTGTTTTGCTCTTACCTACATTGTAAAGAATGAGAAACCAAATACACATCTGACGTTGAATCCTTCGGACTGAGGAGCCTTGTCAAACGCAGTCAGCTGGAACATGTGCTGGGGGAAACACACACACACACACACACACACACACTAGTATCTAGATCACACACTAGATTACACACACACACACACACACACACTAGAACACATGCAAACACACACATAATAGATCACACACGCTTACACACACACAAACATACACACACACAAGATTACACACATACTCACGCAAACCCCCACACACTAAATACACGCATGTACACACACACACACACATGCACACAAACAAATACACATGAACCCACAAGATCACCTAGATCATACACACTTACGCACATAAAATCTCTCTCTCACAAACACACACACACAGACACAAACACCGACATGATCCCAAACACATTAGAACACACACCCACAAACACAAGATTTCTCTGCGACCCACACACAGTTTCAGCTTATATCCATCATATGTTTGACTCTTCATGTATATGGAAGAAAACAATTATCCACAAAAACAATTATCAACATTTATTAATCAAGATTTGTGACTTTTGCCAAGAACATCATTCATTATATTTTACATAAAAAAGGGCTGGTTTACAATATATAAGTTGAAACAAAAATACGGGGAAGGGTTTAATTTTCTATCAAGACAGGAGTACAAACTCAATTGTTTTCAACCTAGACCCTCTTTTCAAGGCATTCTTTCAATTGTAAACAATGATTCACCACTTTTTCTCCAAATATAAACGTTACTGCTTTTCAAAACTTCCCCAGAATATTATAAAGCTATTGATTAGTTGTCATTTTCAGTTTGCTCTTTTATTGATGTTCCCAGAATGTGAAAGTAGCCAGAAACCTGAATGTAAAGTTCCGGATTTATCGGCACTGAATCTCTAAATTGTATCAAAATACTTCTTTTTTTTGCCCATATATCAACGAGCAGGGGGAGGGGGATATCTACCACCAGCCAGTAGTGGGAGATAGATGAGCCGCAGGGACTAGTGGGTCAGTAGAGACTTTTCACTGGTCCATCCTAACACTGCCGCAAGTCAATTTATTTCCCTTATCAATTGGTACTTTACTGATCGGGCTTTTACCGGTAATTTGTTTCACACAACTAGTAGTAAAAAAATATGTAGAAAAAGATCTGATGCCTTTTAGACTTTGCACAAAAGATAATGTATTTATTGTTAAAATACTGGGGGATTGGTTGTTCTTGGGAATTATATAAAATCCGCAAACTTCAGATAATGTAAGTATAGGAGATGGATGTAGTTATTATAAATTAATATCTGTGAGATGTATTCCTGTTTATTTCTGGACTGGAACAACGTTGAAGATAGGCTATAGGACATTGTACATCATGATGTCACACTGCAATGACCGCCTTCATTTTGGAAGCCTAGCAAGAATTTGTGTAATTGTATAGAAATGAGTGAAATTATCTTTCATTATGAGAAGACATTGTTGTGATAGAAACTGACACATATTTTCTTATTGTTTATACTGTGTGGGCTCCCTCTACAGGGCCAGTTATCCTTAAAGGAAAGGACCTTTGGACTTGAAAAGCACATATTCTTTCGGCCACGCTCGTCTTCACTTGTCCTAAGTGTCCTGTTTACAACAATGATCTTTTTAATACTTTTTAATATTTGGTTGAATCAGCTATGGAATCAGACTCGCTAGCAAATGCAGATGTTTTTATTTACATCTCATCTGGAAATCTTCAGTTTTATCGCAAACCATCAAGCGTCTAATGTAGCCGATACCCAGTGAGCCCAAGGGTGATCTTTACTAACCCTAACCCTAAGCCTAACCATGGAAACACAAATCAAAACTCATCATGTGGATGCAATGAATGGGTATTATGAGGAGAATGTACATGAAATCTCTGGAATGGAAACTAAAAGAAGCTTCACCCACAAGGAACCAGTGCAAAGGGGAGCTGCAGACATGCAGACACACTCACTGTGCGTCCAAAAGAAAGGACCTAATTTCAGCCATTCACTGCATCACCTAGCTCAAGGGGAGGTTGATGGGCCGCACCACACAGTTCAAACACAAGAAAGAATCCCTATGCAAGCCCAATCACACGTAGAAAACCAAGTGCTTCAACCTAATTGAACCCCATGCAAGAGGCAGCTTTGTACAACATATTGAAGAGCCAAACTAACACTACTGCCACTCTTGTCAAGAAATAACAACTTTCCACTCTGCCAAAATCGCAAACGGATACAAAAAAGGCCCTGTATTCGGCAACATTTAAGATCAATCTGTCAATTATTGCAACACTAGGTCTAAGGAGAGGAGAAGGAGAACATTAATGCCAATTCAAGGTCACCACAGCCTCAAGATAGCAGCTATCTCATCTTAACTCACACATGAGCCAATGCGTCTGTTCTGTTCAAGTGGACACATAATGGACATGTGTCCACAACTCAAAAGAAAAATGCACAAGACAATGCATGAGACAAGAAAAGCTTCCTAAAGGAAAATGGAATCAGTTTTGCGTGTCTCAGGGCACATGAGCAAAGACTTTAGTAGGCGTCTCTCATGCAAAGGGCACATTCAAACACACCCAACTGTTCTTCATATAGGTAGCATGAAAAAGGAAAAATGTATATCATTAGGACCTATGGATGGACAATGGATCAATAACAGGCAGTCATATTGTCTCAGGTGTGGAGGTGAGTGAGCTACATGGTAACAAATTCATAGCCCTCCCAGATGCTTACACCGAGAAGACCTTGTAACAAACCATAACATCCCAAACCCAAATGACTTTTCCAAGTGGCCATACCTCAAATCTCAAATCGGAATCGGACGAGTTGATATTTTGACAGCGCGTCTGCAGTCTCCGATGAGACAGATGCACATGAATTTCAAACTGCAAATGGCTCAGTTTATTGCCAAATAATATGGCCTAATTCACACATGGAATAAGGGGTTTTCTTTCACAACTTCAGAAATACTGAGTCTTCAAATAAATTTCGCCAAAGAAAACGTATATGATATAACATATGATATGCGGTAACTGGTTCTATTTAATGATACACGCAATACATTATAAACATTGTTTCTTATCAGTATTGTATGCTATCCTAATATGCATGTGTCCCCGCGGTAATAGACATTGCCCTTGATTGTATTATGCGTTACGTGTTTAGTTTGTGTGTGTTTAAACAGAGCACACACGCGCGCCCGCATTCATTCATTCTTTTTAACACTCACTCGCGGTAAAACAATGTTTTTCACGATCAAATACCATTCAATCCTAAAAGTTATGGGCATGTAGGCCTACCTACACGATGTCTGTGTCAAGAAAATATGTTTTTGCTGTACGGTGTTTGCAGATGCATTGATTTAAAAGTACAACTTATTACCGCTGCATCAGCTGTTCTTTCCCAAATAATTTACCAAGAATGTGCGGCTAGGTAGATGAGAGAAGCAAAGTGTATGCGCGAGGTGCACAAGCAATCCGTATGCATCGCATGCGCATGTATGCATCCGCCCTTAAAATAGCATCTGAACAACGCGCCACTGACTTTAAACCAGGTATTTCGATGTCAGTAGCGCAATGGTATTCAGCAACGGCAAAATAGCGTTTGCGCCAGAACACGCCTCCTCCTTCCGCCGAACCGCCCCTTGGGGCGCATGATCAATCCCTAATTTACCGGCGAGTGGCGCTGGTGGGAAAAGAACGCTCTGCGCCAGTTGTAAACTAGCAACGACACATGCGCCAGTGACTAAGTCACTTGCGCCGGATGCAAGATAGGGCCCGAAGACTCCAAGATTGTGGATGGACACTCAAGGGCGTCAGTTTGTTTTTAGAAGTGGTGGGGACAATAACCATAAGCTTGAGTGTGGTTTGAAAAGTGCTGGGTACCCTTATGTAAGCTATTCATCCATTCAACGCTGCATTACAATATGCTCTACAGTGTATGGTCAGGTGTTGAAAATCCTATTCGAACAATAAAAGTTGAAAACCACAGTTTGTGTTTTGGCTTGTTTTGCAAAACGGCGTTGGAAACACCAGGGTATTGGCTCGGGATATGTAATACTAATACACACAGGACAAAGAACAGTGTTGGCAATTTAACACTTATCTTGACATCAACAAAGTTTACCAGACAAACAATGCCAGACTGTAAAGGGGGTACGAAATGAAACGAGGTACTGAGCATCAGCCTTTTGAAGACGAGCAAGGGCTGCTGGTAGCATGTTATGCTGCATTAAAAAAAGAAGAAAAAAACAAGCGCCCAGAGGAGAATTGTGTGTGTAGCTGCTACTACCTGCAATCTATATATACAATGCATATTAGCTGGAGCACCAACCGGAATCCGATCATAAAGGACCGTGGGTAACCTTTGGCCAGGTCATCACGAGCAAACAGAACCAGCAGCAAAGTTTACGTAAACCAATTTCTTTCCTTATGTGGCCCTCCACATGCAGGCTGGATGATGCATTCATATCGTTATCCAGTGTCACAAACATGCTTTTTATAGGAAGCAAAAGGACCGGCTATTTTCTGAATAAAAATGTCAATTTTGGCTGTCTGTCTTGAAACTTCTCCAGTGCGTTCACATCAAACGCAACGGGCGACAAGATCCCATACAAAGTGAACGTATAGACGCGTATCGGGCGAATTTTTTTGATTTGTCGCGCCACACTTTCGCCGTGCACAGGCGAGCACGTTCACGAGGATTTGTGGCGCGACAAATTCGCTCAAGTTGAAATATTTCAACTTTGACACGAATTTCGCGTGATGACAGCCAATCAGCGTTCAACAGCGTGGCCACTGAGTGCCATGTGTAACGTAACAGCCAATCAGCGTTCAACCGTCAAACTCAGTGAAGTGCAGTCCGGGGTGAACTGCAGCATGGAGGAGAAAGTGATTGTTGGCGTTTGCGACTCTCGGAGCTCTATATATAATAGTATATAATATAATTGTATATATCAGTGGTTTTCAAACTGTGGGGCGCGCCGTGAGAAAAAAATAAACCCGAAAAAAACCCTGAAAGACGATGATTCAAATCATCAGTCGTACTTCAACTGTAGAAGTAACATAAATAAATCAATTTTCAACCGTTTATCTTCGTGCAAACCATTTAACAAATCTACACACTTGTATCTTCAATAATATCTAAACAGAATTTCGATATCATTTAAAATGTCTTCAGAATCACAGTTTTAGTTTCATACTGCTTCGTTTTCAGCTGTTTTCATTGAAGACGTCAGCCCATTCTGATACACCTACTTCTAGACATCGTAACTCATTCCTTTTTCAACCGTTTACCATCATTCAAACCATTAAACAAATCTAAAAACTTGTATCTTCAATACTATCTAAACGGAATTTTGATAGCATTTATACTTTTTTCAGAATCACAGTTTTAGTTTCAAACCGGCGTCGTTTTCAGTTGCTTATAATAATTTAGGTCACCATAGCAACGCCGGTAAACAAACACCGCCGAATAGTCGAATCTCTGGACTGAAAAGGCAGATCTGATTCGACTCAGAAATTTCAGAGTCGGGGACCCTGAATGAATCTGTAAACTGGCAGTTTACACAGATTAAGATGTTCAAATGTATTTAAAAAAGCTAAAACATGCTTAGATAAAGTTGTTAAATTGTGTTGTTTAAAAACGCAAAATGATGTTGTAATGTTTCAGAAATATGTTTAAAAAATATGTTAAAAAATTTGTTTCAAATGTTTCAAAAATATGTTCCAAATGTTTTAAAATTATGATCGCAGATGTTTGAAATGTGTAAAATAATTAAAATAGCTTTCAAAACACAGGTATTTAGAAAAAAAAATGGGGGGGGGGGGGGGCTCAGCTGAATTTTTTTCTCTGAGGGGGGGCTCACTCTCTCACACTTTGAAAACCCCTGGTATATATAATATCAAGGCCAAAAGCTCTGTGTGCCTCCGGATGGCCGTAGCGCGGGGAGCTCATAGGGATTGGGCTTCTCGGGAGTCGGGGTTTGTTTACCGGCGTTGCTATGGGTTCCGGTCTTGTGTGTTCCAACGGTTTATTAGGTAGGCCTATCTAATAAATGATGTCTTGGTGCGCGCCTATCGCATGATTTTAGAGTCGACGATTTCGGTTGAGTATGTGGGGATTTTTTCAGTCGCAATGGGTTTGCACATTTTTAAAAGTGGTGGGGACAAAATTCGTGTTTCAAATAGTGGGGGGGATTCACCAATGGCTTATGGTTAGTTTCCAGCCCGAATGGTCTTCCCAGGATGAAACAGCTGAACCTTTCACATGCCCACGTTGCAGCCAATGCCTCCTTCTCTACTTGAGCATAGCGCTGCTCTGTTGGTGTCATTGACCTGGACGCATATGCCACAGGTGACCACATGGCATCATTCTTCTGTAGCAGGACTGCCCCCAGGCCAAAGGAAGAGGCATCAGCAGAGATTTGTATTGCACTGTTTGGGTTGTATAGTGTGAGCACTGCTGTGGATGACAGCTGTTTTTAACTGATCAAAGTTGGCCTGCTGCTCTGTCCGCCAGTACCAGTGGTTCTTCTTGGACAGCATGTCTCGTAGCACAGTCTTTTTCAGTAAGGTTAGGCAAGCAGCAGCCCAGCTGATTGACCATTTCCAGAAAACTCCTGAGTTCGTTGACATTTTTGGGTGAATCCATCTGCTCTTGTCTTCTCTGGATCTGGCTTCACTCCACCTGCTGCAATAACATGACCCAGGAGTCTGACTGTGTGTCATGTGAGCTCACATTTGTCCATGTTGAGCATAATGCCAGCCTTTTGTGCCTTCTCTAGCACCGCATGTAGCCGCACATCATGCTCCTCCTGCGTCTGTCCCCAGACATCCATCTGACACAGTACCCCCTCCCCCAGCCATTTTTGTCATCATCATCCTTTGAAAGTGCTCGGGGGCTGATGCTATGCCGAAGGGTTGACGGTTAAAATAGTAGTGCCCAAAAGGCGTGATGAAGGTGGTATATTTGGCAAACTCTTTTGTTAATGGTACTTGCCAAAAGCCAATGTTTGCATCTAATTTGCTGAATACTGTTGCGCAAGCTACCATGCCCAGAGGCAGAAGAGAAGGCAGGATACAATTTTCTCTGCATACTGATTCATTCATCATTGTGAAATCCACACAAATGCGAACATCACCTGCTTTTTTCGGCACCACCACCATCCCGGCACACCAATCAGTCGACTACTCAATCTTGGTGATTACGCCCATCTTCTCCATACGGTCTATCTCCTCCTTCACTTTTCCCATAAGCGGCAGAGGGACTCTGCATGGTGTGTGGAAGGGCCTATGTATATATCTAGTATATACGTATGTAAGTATATATTAAGTATATAGCAACATTTGTTGCCTACAGGATCGCCAGCATAGGGAGGCCCGAGAGATGTCGCAATGGCGATATGTGAACACAAAAGCCAACCCTGCAGATGATAACTCTAGGGGGCAGAAGGCTGGTCTACTTCTGGAGAACAGGCAAAGACATGATCTAGAGCAGTGTTTCCCAAAAAAAATTCTAGGGCCCCCTTTTTTTCAACTTACAAACCAAACCATCGCCAATTAACAATAGGCTTGAGGTATAAATCGTGAGAAGAATATCTTTTTTCCATAAATTACCATTCTTTTTTTTTCATCACCTTATATATGATGTTGAACCAGACATTTCGAAGAGATATCAAAACTTTTTTTTATGCACGTGTTATTAAAAAACATAATACACATGTTGCTTCATAAATGAGCCCAAATAAATGCATTTACGCAGTTAACAGGCTATCTCATTGCTTTTTCTTCCTCTGAATAGTAAAACAAACACAATGTAAGCTGGCCTTTCATACACTATTCAATGTGAGAAGTAAAATGATCAGAACAATACTAACAATCAGTACTTTCAAAAACATGCTTCTTGTTGAACGTTTTTTTAAATGCTCATGCTGAACAGGTAGGCTTGTGTTCAAGTATAGATATTGTTATTAAAGGGATACTTCACGCATTCAGAACGGGCGTTCTATCATTATAAAATCGCTATTGTAATATTAAAAAGCAATGCAACGCTTTGCTTTTTGATCGAATGCTTTTTTGATCAAAGACCTTCCGCATTTTGATCGAATGCGGAAGGTCTTTGATCGAAGACCTTCCGCATTTCCTCGGTGAAGGCGGAATAATCAAAGCAGACTGCGGAACCACGTTCCCACACGGCCGCTGCCCATGCGAGAGCCTCACCTCGCAAGGAGCCGATCAGGTAAGCGATCCGTGACTTGTCGGTAGGGTAGGTCTGGTGCTGCAGCTCGAACACTAGAGAGCACTGAAGAAGAAAGGACTGACAGAATCCCAAGTCCCCTTCATAGCGTTCGGGAGCTGGAATGAACGACTCCTGAGAAGAAGCCGATGGACCCGGGACTGGGCGTTCCGGGGCACTGGGAGTGTACCGATATGGACAACTCAGGGAGGTTGGAGGTGATCTCCTGCAGGATCTGGTCGTGTTGACCAAGGAGAGTCCCCCGGCGGTAGATCATCTGCCGGAATGCCTCTGTGTCAGCTGGGTCCATGTTGGCGAGTTCGTACTGTTAAGGAACGGGGCGAGGGGACCCAAGCACTGGACACAGGGAGGCAGAGACGGGGTAAAAGGAAACAGGATTTATTGGGACACGGGGTAGGTGAAAAGCTGGGGCGAAGCAAGCGGTAGTCAGGCAGGCGAGGGTTCGGCAACAGGGAGTCAGTCAGGCAGGCAAGGACTCTGCGACAGGTGGGTAGTCAGGCAGGCGAGGGTTCAGCGTCAGGCAGGCAGTCAGACAGGCAAGGACTCTACAACACGCAGGTAGTCAGGCAGGCAGGGGTTCGACGACAGTCAGGCAGGCAGGGGTACGGCGACAGGTAGTCAGAGTGACGTATGGAGAACTAGGGAAGAGGGGAGAGGGTTATCAAGAGAACGGGAACACTGAACTGGGTCTAGAGAATGCTGGTAGGACCGACACGAACTGGGTAGTTGTAAACAACGAACGGGCGCTGACTGGATGGAGATCCCCTGCTGAAGTAGGAAGAGGAGATTGATGATTGACGACAGGTGTGACGGAAATATTAGGTACAGTTGCGTCAAGTGGCCACTAGATGGGGGGTGTTGGACCGCGTAGCAGGACGCGGCGTGACACAATGTAGTTATCCGAAAGTAGCCGATCTTATTGGCAGAGCATAGGCTACGTTACATTAGCTTGAAGGCATACTCAAGGCATAATTTATCTTGCTTTGCTAATGTTGTTCTCTTTCTTTCTTAGACAGTATCGGCGTCCTGTGTTGTCCAGGCCATCCGAGCTAATTACCCAGCACAAGATGGGCAGTACCGTGGCTACCAGGAGACAGTAGATGCTCAAGATGAGCTGTGACAATTTTGACTCTAGCAAACGCAACGTAACTGTGGGAGGTGCTGGGGGAGTATGGGGTAAGGGGGTCTCTCCTCAGGCCCATCCAATCTCTGTACTCCCAAAGCGAGAGCTGTGTTCGCGTCCTCGGCAGTTTTGTTCTCAGTGGGTGCTGGTCTCCGCCAGGGCTGCGCCTTGTCACCAATCCTGTTTGTGATATACATGGAAAGGATATCGAGGCGTAGTCGTGGTGGGGAGGGGTTGCAGTTCGGTTGTCTGAGGATCTCGTCACTGCTTTTTGCGGATGATGTGGTCCTCATTGGATCATCGGCCTGTGACCTTCAGCACTCACTGGATCGGCTGGCGGCCGAGTGTGAAGCGGCTGGGATGAGGATCAGCACCGCTAAATCTGAGGCCATGACTCTTAGCAGGAAACCGGTGGATTGCTTACTCCGGGTAGGAAATGAGTCCTTAGCCCAAGTGAAGGAGTTCAAGTACCTCGGGGTCTTGTTCGCGAGTGAGGGTACTATGGAGCGTGAGATTGGCCGGAGAATCGGAGCAGCGGGGGCGGTATTGCGTTTGCTTTACCGCACCGTTGTTACGAAAAGAGAGCTGAGTCGCAAGGCAAAGCTCACGATCTACCGGTCGATCTTCGTTCCTATCCTCACCTATGGTCATGAGGGTTGGGTGATGACCGAAAGGACGAGATCGCGGGTACAAGCGGCCGAGATGAGTTTTCTCAGAAGGGTGGCTGGCGTCTCCCTTAGGGATAGGGTGAGAAGCTCAGCCATCCGTGAGGAACTCGGATTAGAGCCGCTGCTCCTATACTTAGAAAGGAGTCAGCTGAGGTGGTTCGGGCATCTGGTAAGGATGCCCACTGGGCGCCTCCCTTGGGAGGTGTTTCAGGTACGTCCAGTGGGGAGGAGACCTTGGGGAAGACCCAGGACTAGGTGGAGAGATTATATCTCAACACTGGCCTGGGTCAGTGGTCAATGTGGCCCAGGAGAGGGAAGTCTGGGGCCCCCTGCTTGAGCTGCTCCCCCCGCGACCCGACCCCGGATAAGCGGACGAAGATGAGATGATGAGATGAAATGTGCTAGGTCTACATGACTGTAGACAAAGGAAGGCCGGACAAGATATGAGATGCAAGAGTAACTCCACTTGCCTCTTTCTCCCTCTTCTCTTTGTAATCTTTCTAGGCCCGGCCTTAGGGTAAGACCGGACGATGTCCAGGCTGAATTCGAGGGCATCTTCCTCAGGCCAGACAGCTTCGTCAGGCCCAGCAGCTCGTCCAGGTACATCCATCCCTGCCGAAGGACACATTTAAAAAATACACTTTTAAATAAAAAAATGTTTATATACCCACCCTCCTGATCCTTGTTAAGTACCCTGATGTGAGAGTTGTAGCCTGGTGGTCGAGCAGCTTCTCTGCCATCCACTAACGTATGGACTTTTTTTTATGAACTTTGACTTATGGGACTATTTACTTATGTATTATGAACTCTGTTTAATCCTCTGTTGCTTCTGATGAACTGTTCCTACCTGAAGTGGCACCTGGAGAAGCGCTGACCTCGTCACCTGAAGCCTGGGGAGGAGGACGGTCTGTGGAATAGGATCCGGTGAAGTCCTTTTCCTCAAACGCGGAGGGTTTAAAAGGCCAGATCCCTGGACTAGAGAACCCGGAGGTGATGCTCTTCACTGTTGCAGCCTCAGGTAAGGCTTCAGCAACGATGGAGGGCACATCTTAAATCGAGATGTTAATCCCTTGGTGGCTCCTCAACCACCTGTCCGCCGCACTGTTTACGTACCCCTTTAGGGGGCCGAAGACACTAATGTCCATTGGCTGCAACCTGCGGGTGCAGTGGGGAGGGACTCCTTGGACACGGGTGTGACTGGTGAAGTTGGCCAGGTACAGGAGGAAGTCTGGCTCCTTCATCCAGCCAGTTGGGTTGGCGTTGCCAGCACAGCCAACGGGTCCACCCCTCAGGAAGTGGTCTTCGAACCGCTTACGGGGGGAGATAAAGAATGGCGGAACAAGGTCGCCCTGCGCATTGCCTGCCAGGGCAACTGTGACCAGGGTCCCCCTCTCCGCTGAGGTCACTGACCCGATCTGCTTCTGCCCCATCTGGGCGACGACACGGTCTGGCACCTGGACAGTGGTGACCCCTGAAAATAGTTGTGTGAGTGTGATGCCCACTAATGTGTGCCCACATTTGTGTATCTTACGTTTTTATATACTGCACCATTTTATATTATTAAGACACTTTATTTCCTACTAAATTGATCTTATTTTGTATGAGCAATATCTTTTCTAGTTTTACATTTTTACAATGCAAGTGCACTATCCTGCCAGTAGGAGGCACAGTAATATTGTGGTTTGCCTGAATCCCCGTGAGATCCTCATAACTAATAAGGATCTGAAAAGACAAGTCACGTCTCCCGTGTCAGCATTCTTTTCTCTTTGTTTCAGGTGGGTTATGTGTTTAAAATGTACAACAAGTTGATGTTAGTGATTGGAGAATGTGTAGTGTAATGTTTTAGTAAAGTATGAGTGTGAAAATGAGTACATGTGTAGCTAGTAAGGTCCGACGCTCGCCGAGATTTGTAATGGCGGTGCCGTTTGAAGTCTTACCGTTAAGCTAGTAGCTTTAAGCTAGTACAGACCATGCTCGTCTCTACCTTTTTGGTTTATTGTAATTACACCACACGTGGCTTACTTCTTGACATTTTGTAAAGTATTAAAATGTTTATTGATTGTTGTAAAGCACTTTAAAGATACTGTTAAAAACGGGTTAAGAAAAGTTATTTGAAGTTCAGTAATAAGAAAATGTTTAATATAGTTTACAAGGTAGGTACTGTTAAAAATACTAGTTCAGTAAAACCTAATGGGTTGTAAGAGCATTAAAGATTCACTTTGTACAAAATGTTAAGCTTGCTGGTAGTTCTACCATGAGGACTCAAATCACGCGCAGCTGGCCGCCAATCACCAATCACCAGCTACCAATCACCTGCCTACACCTGCTCTATAAAGAGTAGTCTAACATATGCTTTTGCTGCTCAGGTCTTCGTTCGACGCATGCTGCTGCTTTACTGTGCTTCTGATTATCTCGCATATCTCGTCGCTCAGTTGCTACGTCGGTTAATACACACCAAGAGGTCATAACTTCGGATTTGTGCTGGTCGGCCTACTACTTCTGGTCCGGGCAAGCGGACACGTTCGCCCTCGGGTCAGAGTCGTCTGCGCTGTTCGAGCTATACCCTATCGTAGCAGCTAGCGTTCTGAGGGGCAAAGCATGGCGGCGTTAACGTCTAACCATGTTTTGCGATAACAAAGCAGCGTCAAAACGGCTGGGAAGGTGGTCTTCCACATTATACGGATTTTACATCCGGTTGAATTCGGTGAGTTCGTTGCACACGTCGGTGTGGTACAACACAGAACTCTACGTTCGCAATCAAAGGTTCATAATTATCTTTATACCGTGTACTAAAAAATGCGTATGTTTTCTTTTCATAACGCCTCCTCAAGCGTTTTATTAGCCGTTTTCTGTTATTACTTTTTGCTGGAGAAGGAGGGGTGGGCAGCTGAAAGGAGTCGTAGCGAGACATGTTGTTTCGGCCTGGCATTCGAGAGGGCCGAGTGCACTGTTCGGTTAACTTCTTGTGTCTGAGGTTTTTCCCTTCACTTTAACATGAATGAAGTTGATGGGTTTTAGGCGCTGATGCAACTGATTATCACTAAAAGGTTTTTATTGACGAAGGGACTTTTAGATTGGTTCAGCTGCTGCTCACTAACTCTCACGTTCCTCTTCTCGCGATGCGATTCACATATCACACATCAATTTATTCAAAAGATCCAAAGACAAAGAACAGGTACATTATGGTATCATTTTATATTATTATTTATAGTCTTATTGTTAATGGCTTCAGTCGCGTTGGTATTTAATTTTTCATTTGCTTGTTTAGCTATGTATGACAGTTAACAATGTTGGTGTATTACAATTATTTACGCGTGTAGGCCACTCCAACTCACTCGATATTTCAAATAGTTTAGTGTGCTCTCTCAGAGCTGGGAGAATTCATCCTTATTTCAACATATTACTCGAGACGGTGTTTCTCGCAGCGTTCTACGGGTTCATGCGTTCTCGGGTTCATGCGTTCTTGCGTTCATGCGTCCATGCGTACACGTCTCCTACTCAGACTTTTTCCCCTACACGGGGTATTTAATTTTTCATTTGCTTGTTTAGCTATGTATGACAGTTAACAATTTTGGTGTATTACAATTATTTATGTGTTGGCCACTCCAACTCTCACTCGATATTTTGAATAGATTAGTGTGCTCTCTCAGAGCTGGGAGATTTCATCCTTATTTTAACATATTACTCGAGTCAGCGTTTCTCACAGCGTTCTACGGGTTCATGCGTTCTACGGGTTCATGCGTTCTTGCGTTCTTGGGTTTATGCGTTCTTGGGTTTATGCGTTCTTGGGTTCATGCGCAAATGCGTACACGTCTCCTACTCAGACTTTTTCCCCTACACGGGGCCTGGCTTTCGCTGATGCCACATTCTCTTGCAAGGCATTTTTCCATCTAAAAGCGATAGCCTAGGAGCAGCTGTTACTATTATCATTTCAAGAATCAACAACTCTCTGTCCTTACTTGCTTCCATGTTCCTTTATCTCAAGCTTCGGCAACGCACGTCCCCGAATCACCTGTTTATTTGCGGCCTGCCAATGACTAAAGGGTGGTTCAGAGTCCATCTTGCGACGGTGGTAGAAGGGTGCGGCCTACCATCTCCCCTCTACACTGGCCACTCCTTCCGGATTGGAGCGGCAACCACAGCCGCTGAACAAGGGTTGCCGGTCGCGTCTATCAAACGGCTGGGAAGGCGGTCTTCCACAGCTTACGAATCCTACATCCGGTCGAATTCATGGTTCTTCCTTCAAGCGCACACAATGCTCCAACGTCGGTTAAGGCAGGTTTATCACGTTTGCTACTACAGCTGTTTTTGGCGGCCTGTTTCCATTCTAGTTTTCTAGAGTTTCTAGTCTTGGTGTCAAGGTGTCATTTTTGTTTTTATTAGTTTAGTCACGTTCATACTCTTTCCAGTGATATCGAAATTCCGTTTAGGTATTATCAAAGATACAAGTGCTTGTATCAAAGATACAAGTGCTTAGATTTGTTAAATAAGGTAAACGGTCGGAAATTGATGTAGTTATGTCTCAGTTGAAGTTCCAGTTGGACAAAATAACGTTATTGCAGTTTATCGCCGAGTTTAGGTAAACGGAAATGAAGACATTTTAGCAGTCTTATTTTGTAAAACACTTTCAGTCTCGTTTGTATTCGCCAACAACATTGCACTACGTATTTAATTATAGTTATTGTCATATGACCAGCATTGTTTTCCTCACGCGATAAAGGTTCGTTGATGACGACATTTAGTCATAATTATCGGTGTCAAAAGCAACACTATTTACAACTACTGGTGGTGGTGGTTATCAGGTACTAAACTCGTAAAGCAAAATTTGGCTATATAACTCAAGGTTAACCTGCAGCAACCCCGGCAAGTTTGACCACGTCGGTGGATCATCTAGAAAACACTCTTGAGTTCGGTGTCACGTTGGTGGCATATCATGGAAAAAATAAAACTCAAGGTTCGCAGCGGCGACCCCGGTGAGTGCGTTGACCAAAGCGCAGCGGTAACAACTCGGGCACTCATGACTATGACCACGTCGGTGGCACGTTATCTATTACTCATGGTTGACTGCAGTAACCCCGGTGAGTGCGTTGACCACGTCAACGCACAACTGGGGCACAACTCAGGCACTCGTGAGTTCGTGCACACGTCGGTGCGGTACAACACAGAACTCAACGTCCTACATCCGGTCGAATTCAAGGTTCTTTCTTCAAGCGTACACGATGCTCTCTAATGTCGGTTAAGACAGGTTTTACACGTTTGCAACCATAGCTGTTTTTGGCGGCCTGTTTCCTTTCTAGTGTTTTTCTAGTCTTGTGTCAAGCTGTCATTTTAGTTTATTAGTTTTAGTTACATTCATACTCTTTCCAGTGTTATCGTAATTCCATTTAGATATTATCGAAGTTACAAGTGCGTAGTTTTGTTAAATAAGGTAAACGGTTGAAAATGTATGTTATGTCTGGAACAGTTGATGTTCCAGTTGAACAAAATAACGTTATAAGTCTCGCCTAGTTTAGGTCAACGAAAATGAAGAGACATTTCAGCAGTCTTATTTTCGTAAAACACTTTTTAGTCTTGTTTTATTCGCCAACTATATTGTACTATGCATTTAATCACAGCTATTGTCACACGCCCAGTATCCACGTTGCGTCCAGTCTCGTTTTTCTCACGCGATAAAGGTTTGTTGATGACGACTCTTAGTCATAATTTTCATTGCCAAAAGCAACACTATTTGCAACTACCGGCGTTGGTGGTTGTCAGGTACTAAATTCATAAAGCAAAATTCGGTTTCATAACTCAGGTTAACCTGCAGCAACCCCGGCGAGTGTGACCACGTCGGTGGATCATCTAGAAAACACTCTTGAGTTCGCTGTCACGTCAGTGGCGTACATAGGAAAAATAAAACTCAAGGTTGCAGCGGCACGTTATCTAATACTCATGGTTTGACTGCAGTAACCCCGGTGAGTGCGTTGACCACGTCGGTGGTAACAACTCGGGCACTCGTGAGTATGACCACGTCGGTGGCACGTTATCTAATACTCATGGTTTGACTGCAGTAACCCCGGTGAGTGCGTTGCTCACGTCGGTGGGAACAACTCAAGCACTCGTGAGTTCGTTGCGCACGTCGGTGCGGTACAACACAGAACTCTACCTTTCGTTGCAGCAACCCCGGTGAGTGCGTTGACCACGTCTGTGGGCACAACTCAGGCACATGCAAATTTAATTACCACGTCGGTGGCATAATATCAAACACTGAAGTGCAGGGCACTCGGAGTTCATTGAACACGTCGGTGTTCAACACGGAAGTACACAATATTTGCTTCAGCAACACCGGTGAGTGCGTGACCACGTCGGTGGCACAGCAAGGGCACTCGTGATTTCGTTGACCACGTCGGTGTTCAACATGGAAGTTCACAATATTTGCTGCAGCAACACCGGTGAGTGCGTGACCACGTCGGTGGCACATCACGGGCACTCGTGAGTTCGTTGACCACATCGTTGGTTCAACGCGAAAGCACTCGGGTCACGCAGCGACCCCGGAGAGTGAATCGACCACGGCAGTTGGTACAGCACGAAAGCACACGTGGCTCGCTGCGTAAGAGCTGCAGAGTGCTCTAAATTTCAATTGATCTCGCTGATGGTATTTTTAAGCTTATCGTTTTACGGGATTTATGATTGACTCTTAATATGTCGTATATTGGGTATGCCTTTTATCTTCCAGAAGCAGTATAGATCCTTGTCCACTTCTTCTACGGCGGGTATGTATGCTCTCATTAACCCCTTTCGCTATTCTATTTTTGGGGACGGCTCCACCCCTGCCAGTCCCGGCAGGACATGCCGAGTTATCACCTATTTCCGGCGTAGGCCTACGTCCTCTCTTTTGGGGAAGGCTCCGCCCCTGCTAGTCCTGGCAGGATACGCCGAGTCCGCACGTCATCCTGGATCAGTGACGGGGCTCATGCCAAAGATTTACCATGCAAAATATTCCCATGTCGTTATTTAAATAAATCCTGTTCATACTTATCGGTGATCGAGTCTTTATGGGAGAAATGTTAAGCTTGCTGGTAGTTCTACCATGAGGACTCAAATCACGTGCGGCTGGCCGCCAATCACCAGCTACCAATCACCTGCCTACACCTGCTCTATAAAGAGTAGTCTAACATATGCTTTTGCTGCTCAGGTCTTCGTTCGACGCACCTCCATCCACCCCACCACCACCAGGTCGGCCTCAGTCTACTTGTCCAGGGGAAGGCTCCGCCCCTGCTAGTCCCGGCAGGATACGCCGAGTCCGCACGTCATCCTGGATCAGTGACGGGGCTCATGCCAAAGATTTACCATGCAAAATATTCCCATGTCGTTATTTAAATAAATCCTGTTCATACTTATCGGTGATCAAGTCTTTATGGGAGAACTGTTTATTGTATCAGAGAGATGAAAGAACAACACTGAGAAAAGGTGTGTTTTAAATTGAAGAGTATTTTTTGTGTATTTTGGTTTGTTTTAAGAACATGGAAAATATGTCTTAGACAACATATGCAGTAATATGATGCTGAGTTTAAAATGCATGGACAATGTGAAGATGAACGGTAACCTGAGAAGTTAAATGAATAAATATAACTAATGAGGATCTGAAAAGACAAGTCACGTCTCCCGTGTCAGCATTCTTTTCTTTGTTTCAGTTATCTATAATCTGTCCACGGCGATCCCACCTGGGACCCGTTACATGAGCATAGTTGTATGTATATAGTTATGTATATATAGCTGTTTTTATATGTATATAGTTAGCATCGTTTCTATTTAGATATCTAGTTATGTGTATATCGTTTTTTTCATATTTATATAGTTGTGAGCATAGTTTATTTTTATAAATGTAGTTATTTGTATATAGTTGTGTTTTATATTAATATAGTTCATATTAAATACCGGTTTCATTAATGTTCCAAATATCCTTGGCCTGGAACTGGTGCCGGTCCAGCACTGTCTTCAAATTTTGGTAGAACAAGTTGACATTGTTTTGATTGAAGCTGGACAACCGTTGGTGGCCTCTTGGCTAGTGGCCTCTGGACGCCGAAGGGGGAGGCTGCTACTGCGCTCCATGAAGGAGATGAACCAGTCCTTCCCCGCCATGCTCTTCCTCGACCAGGATGCAGGGAATGGGCAACTGAAATGCACGGGATCGTAAAAAGTTGATGTACATTTGTGTGTTTGTTATTTGTTCATATTTATTAATTAAACTATGTGCATAGCATACATGTGTGCCTGTCCAAAAATGTATGTAGCCCTTTTCACAACACTGACCTCATTAGGGGTGAGCCCAAAATAAATGGCTTCACTGCCCTCCTCTGCCCTCCCCTTGATGTAGCGTGACAACGTGACATGATGTTGTCCCATGCAGGAACCAGCCCACGGGAGGTGGTTCTCCTTCTGACGCGTGGCATTTTTCTCTCAGTAATCTGTTGATGCATGTGATAAACACGTTTTGTTCATTCAAAATATGTTATTAATTCAAAGCAGTAGTTATTCATTGCAAAACATTTATTAATTCTGTAATTTATACAGGTATTGATCGTGCAATGTGCGCGCAATTACGCATGGTGATGTGCGGGACGTTTGAAACGAGTGTTTCAATCGTCCCGACAGCGACTACTGACACTTAAATCTTTTTTACCTCTTAACTTCAAAACTCTGACATTGCACACTTTATCACAGGTTTAAGTACTAATTCATCTGTTGCATAGTCATATAAAAAAATACAACTATTTATTACAAAAAAACTACCGCAGGAAGGATTTTATTTACAGCTCTCGAAAACAGGTTTGCGGGATGACATTTGAACGGTGTGACGTCATTACACGAAATTTCCCGGGCTTGGTCAGTCTTGCTTGCTGAACGTAGTGACGAATTTTGACGTGAAAGCATTGCGTGGTTTTCGAGGAAATCGCTGTGTTTCAATCATCCCGCGTTTCAAGGTAGTAGGTAGTAGATGGCAGGGTGTCAACCGTCGTTTATAATGGGCATTTTGTTTTCTTATGCTTATGATGCGGATAGCGAGTCTGTATCAAATAGGCTAGCCGCTTTGATGTATAATGTTATAGAAAATGATACGTTTATCAATCATAATGCTTATATCAAATGTATGTATAAGGATTGGAATGATTTGGTCATAAAATTCTCGTATGATAAGCCTACCGATCTAATGCTAGCTGAAATATTTAACCATTTCTCCGACGGGGAGTGTTTTACCGTCGAACATATGTGCATTTGTATCGGATGTCTTGAAGTTGAATAAGGCTGAAAAAGTAGAGAGTCTTAGGACTGCTCGAATGGTGTCTTGTAAAATGGTACAGAAAAATAAAACTGCCTGTAAGTTATATCTAAACATTGTTGAGAGTGGGCAGACATTTTAAATAAAAGGAGGGACAACGAGCAAGGTACGTTTTATTACTCTGTTTTCTGGGAATAATTGACATAAGCAGAAACCAAAAACCAGACGTTTTTTCGTTTTGTCCAAAAAGACGAAATTCAAAATTTCAGTTTGTTTATTCGTTTTTTGGTTCTTCTTAACACAACGAATTTACCACTCAATATCTGGTTTCCGCCGGTGGGCGGGTCCTCCTATTGGCTAGTGTGCTTCATTGCCCTGTGCTCTTCAAAATAAAAGTTCTTCCGTTTGATAATGTAGACAAAAATATTACTGTATTATAGACACTAGTAGACACAGAGGACCACACCACCCGCAGTCAAGACTGACCCGGCTTCAAATAACAATAATAGTATTCATAATAATTTGAAAATGAGAACTTCTGAAGTTATGATGACTTCAGTGCAGTTGATGTTTAGCCACAGTTAATACATGCAGAGTAGACCTGAGGGCTTTACTACGACATCATCGTCCGGCTTTGAGCTTTGCGCTCTGTGCGCGTTCACATCAAAGGAGCTGCGATCGCGGGCTGCTGATTTCCTCACAGCCTGAGTGCTATGAGGAATACAAGTGATCACAACACATTTCTGACAGCTGAAAATTGCGTAGGCTATCCGTTGACCTTTATCCATTTACAGTAAACAAATTATTTTTTCTTGTTGAAAGATATTTATATTGCTTTCATATTATTATTTACTGATGGTGTTTACAGAATGCGAGAGTGTGTTATATTGAAAGCGAGGCTGGGTGTGCCTATGAATATAGGCTACAGTGAGTTTTTTAAGGTGCTGTACAAGCAAATCATATCGTCTTCTCTGTACAGTGACAGAGTGTACAGTAACCTACTTCATTCAATATCGAGTAGGCTACTGTTGCCTACACTATAAACAAATGGTTTTGCTCGTTGCTCATGGCAGTTGTGACAGTCATTCTAAGCAGTCAGCAGGCAAGCTTCACTCATTCCAGGATGCATTATACTTTGTCCTATAGCCTTCTTGGAACATGTTTTGAAATGGATTTATAGTAGCCTATAGAAATTTGCTCATAACAGGCCAGCTGGAATACAAAGCAAACTTTTTGTATTCCAGCAGTTTTTTTTGTGATGTTTTATGATGTTTTAATGCTGCGTTGGTAATGTGTTAGACAGCTTAGATGTTCTTAGATGTTTTCTTAACCTGATTCCTATCCCATTCTGTTTAAGTAAAAGTGTGCTACTGCTGCAAAATCTCTTTGCTTTTGTTTTTTTCTTTTCTTTAATGTGTTTGGAAATTACTTTTAATGATGTTAACTAGATCTCATAAATGGCCTAAACACATCAAATTTGTAGATACCCTATACCGTTCGACTATAAGACCTCTATAATAATCTCCTCTGTGCAACTATTCATGTAGTCAGCTAATGATCAAACTAGTAGAGTGAATATGAATTACAGTCCAAGCGGGTTAGGCAAGGCAAGGTAATTTTATTTTAATAGCCCGTTTTTACAAACAGTTTGTCTCAAAGGGCTTTACATAGCATGAGCATCATAACAACATCCTCTTCCCTTAAACCCTCACATCGACTGAGTAAAAACTCCCAGGAAAACTCAGGGGAAAAATTGCAGTTGGTTCAGCCTGGGGATGGAGCTGTGGAGAATATGTGGAAACACAGAGAGACTGCGAGACGCCAAGGCCAAACTACAAGGTGCGAAAGGTGAGGGGGGGGGCTGTACTTAAATTTAGTTAGTGTCTGCCTCTCTGACCCATGGGGAGAGCTGGTTCCACAGTAAAGGAGCCCAGTTACTGAATGCTCTACTTCCCAGTCTGTTTTTAGAGATACTGGGAGTCACTAACAGACCTGCATTCTGGGAGCCAATAAAAATCTTTGATAAGTCATAATAAAAATAATGACTCATTATTGTGCATTTAAAGATGTATATTATTACATTGCAGCATTATTTGGGGATGACAATACAAGACTTCCATGAATGTGCATTTGAAGGAGAGTTTGCTTTGTATTCCAGCTGGCAAATTTCTATAGGCTACTATAGATCCATTTCAAAACACGTTCCAAGTAGGCTATATGACAAAGCATAATACATCCTGGAATGAGTGAAGCTTGCCTGCTGACATGTTAAAATGACTGCCACAACTGCCATGAGCAAAGAGCAAAACCATTTGTACATAGTGCAGGCTACAGTAGCCTATTCAATATTGAATGAAGTAGGTTACTGTACACTTTTTGTCACTGTACAGAGTAGTCAATATGATTTGCTTGTACAGCACCTTAAAAAACTCACTGTAGCCTATATTCATAGGCACACCCAGCCTCGCTTTCAATATAACACACACTCGCATTCTGTAATCACTGTCAGTAAATTATAACATGAAAACAAGATAAAATATCTTCCAGCAAGAAAAAATTATCTGTTTACTGTAAATGGATAAAGGTCAACAGATGCGCAATGCAGGGCTCTCCATTTTTTAACTGAGTTCAGAGTGAGATTTTGTCGGGGGGGGGGGAGGGGATATATTAATATGTAACTGCATACAAATTTGTCCACAGACATGGTGACTAATGTATGATAGTAGGCATTATTGGCCCTTAACACTAATATTCAGAAACAACACTGCCTCAAAAGGATATTGGCCTAAGCAACACCAGTAGAGGCATATAATTTTCCCTGAACTTTTAAACGTTGCAAACGTGCAAAACATACATTATATTTATGTGGCATTCAGTCCAATGCTTAAAAATATATCTGTGGCATTCAGTAGGCCAATGTTGTGGTAAAGTGTGCAAAGTATGAGTATGAATATTGGATGGAGTATGAGTAAAGGTGCGAACACACCAAGCGCGTACCTCGCGTACCATGTACGCGCGTAACGCAGCTAAAATGTTGCTTGACCATTTTGTGTCAAAAATGGTCAGATACGCGCGTACGCATACGCGCGTAGATCAGACCGCCCAAACCCCCCCCCCCCCCCCCCCCAGCCTGTGGCTGCGCTGGATTTAGGAGTCCGAGGAAGGAAACCCAAACGCCGCTGTGTTTGGGTGGATGATAGAGCTTGGATCGGGTTAGATTAAATAATCTCGGATATAAATAACAATAATCGGGTTAAATAACTTCACATGGTGTGTCTGGTGTGTTTCCAGCATTCGTAGTGTTGATCAGCAGAGAAATAGTCCGCCAAGACGTTGAGGTTGCTTAGCAATCAGAGACTCTGTCCATGCAAGTGAACGGAGCGTTCACTCTTCGTCATAACTATCAAACCAAACATCCTTCACATTCACCGAGCGAACATTATGAAAGTAAAATGCACATTTCTCGCTAGAAATGTTTCCATAAACGCATTTAATGGCGTAACTATGTTACTATTTCCACCCAGAATAAAGAAAGTTGCCGGCCGTGGCTGCCATGGACATGGCTGCGCTGGAGTCCGAGGTAGGAAACCCAAACGCCGCCGTGTTTGGGTGATAGAGTTTAGATCGGATTAGATTAAATAATCTCGGATATAAATAACAATAATCTGGTTAAATAACTTCACATGGTGTGTCTGGTGTGTTTCCAGCATTCGTAGTGTTGATCAGCAGATATATAGTCCGCCAAGACGTTGAGGTTGCTTAGTAACCAGAGACTTTGTCCATGTAAGTGAACGGAGCGTTCCCTCTTCGTCATAACTATCAAACCAAACATCCTTCACATTCACCGAGCGAACATTATGAAAGTAAAATGCACATTTCTCGCTAAAAATGTTTCCATAAAAGCATTTAATGGCGTAACTATGTTACTATTTCCACACAGAATAAAGAAAGATGTCGGCCGTATGCTTCTGTCCAAGCTCACTACTCTCTGCCAGTGACGTCGGGTCAAGCTCAACGCTGATTGGCTATTGCGGCGCGTATGAGCGTAAAAAGTTCAATTTTTTGAACTCCTCGCGTACGCGCGTATATGTACGCGCGTATATGTACGCGCGTGTATATATACGCGCCTCATACGCCCCTAACGCGAGTAAAATGTTGCTTATACGCATGTAACGCGTGTAAACCAATGGTTCCCTATGGAAAAATTGCCGATTTTATACGCGTGGTACGCGGGTAACGCTTTTGGTGTGTCCGCACCTTAAGTGTTTCCTTCTGTTACATAGATAGAACTTTATCAATCCCCTGCAGGAGAAATGTGTTAATGTTTGTCCCTATAAAACAATAATGGTAAAAACAATAATACAAAACATGACGGTAACTCTAAAGTCAAACCGTCCAATCTGAAGGCTTTACTTAACCACTCCCCCTACTCACTTCCACCAATGTAAAGCGAACAGAACTGAGTAGGGGAGGGCGTAGCCCAACTAGTTTGTGACAGACCCAGAGGAACGCAACGCAAATTAAATGTGAACATGTATTGAGGCTTTAATAAAATCCCGGACTATTTTGAAATTTCACCCGGACGCATTTGATTCCTACCCTTCCACTGTTAAATAGCGGCGCAAGTTGTGTGGCGTGTGAGCGTGTGCATGGGTTGAATTGAGTGCGTCTCACGGAGAGCCCTGCGCAATGTTCAGCTGTCAGAAATGTGTTGTAATCACTTGTATTCCTCATAGCTCTCAGGCTGTGAGGAAATCAGCAGCCCGCGATCGCAGCTCCTTTGATGTGAACGCGCACAGAGCGCATAGTTCAGAGCCAGACAATGATGTCGTAGTAAAGCCCTCAGGTCTACTCTGCATGTATTAATTTTGGCGAAACATCAACTGCACTGAAGTCATCATAACTTCATAAGTTCTCATTTTCAAATGATTATGAATACTATTATTGTTATTTGAAGCCGTGTCAGTCTTGACTGTGGGTGGTGTGGTCCTCTGTGTCTGCTAGTGTCTATAAGGCAGGATGTATTATGCTTTGTCCTATAGCCTACTTGGAACATGTTTTGAAATGGATCTATAGTAGCCTATAGAAATGTGCTCATAACAGGCCAGCTGGAATACAAAGCAAACTCTTTGTATTCCAGCTGTTTTTTTTGTGATGTTTTAATGTTGCGTTGGTAATGTGTTAGACAGCTTAGATGTTCTTAGATGTTTTGTTAACCTGATTCCTATCCCATTCTGTTTAAGTAAAAGTGTGCTACTGCTGCAAAATCTCTTTGCTTTTGTTTTTTTCTTTTCTTTAATGTGTTTGGAAATGACGTTTGACTATAAGACCTCTATAAGAATCTCCTCTGTGCAAATATTCATGTAGTCAGTCAATGATAAAACTAGTAGCATGAATATGAATTACAGTCCATGCGGGTTAGGCAAGGCAAGGCAATTTTATAGCCCGTTTTTACAAACAGTTGGTCTCAAAGGGCTTTACATAGCATGAGCATCATAACAACATCCTCTTCCCTTAAACCCTCACATCCACTGAGTAAAAACTCCCAGGGAAACCCTTTTAACAGGGGAAAAATTGCAGTTGGTTCAGAGGGATGGAGCTGTGAAGAATATGTGGAAACACAGAGAGACTGCAAGATGCCAAGGCCAAACTACAAGGTGCGAAAGGTGAGGGGGTGGAGGCTGTACTTAAATTTAGTTAGTGTCTGCCTCTCTGACCCATGGGGAGAGCTGGTTCCACAGTAAAGGAGCCCAGTAACTGAATGCTCTACTTCCCAGTCTGTTTTTAGAGGTACTGGGAGTCACTAACAGACCTGCATTCTGGGAGCCAATAAAAATATTTGATAAGTCATAATAATAATAATAATAATGACTCATTATTGTGCATTTAAAGATGTATATTATTACATTGCAGCATTATTTGGGAATGACAATACAAGACTTCCATGAATGGGCATTTGAGGGAGAGTTTGCTTTGTATTCCACCTGGCCTGTTATGAGCAAATTTCTATAGGCTACTATAGCGTACACGGGATTGGGATCACTAACAACGAAAAGCAGAGTGAGTGGCAACATGTTGCTGCAGCAGTGAACCCTGTCAGTGGCACGGAGCGCACAGTTCCAGAATTAAAAAAGAAGTTGTCTGACAAAAATGTACATATTTTTATGTACCAATAAATCGTTATGGTCCCTGAAGACCCTAACCCTCCGAATCCTGCCATTTGCATGGTCCTCCAGAAATGGTCCTCCATGGTGCAGCATTACGCATGGGGCTCATCGCTGTATTTATAGGGTTACCTTACGGTAATAAGACTGACCGAGAACACCTTGGATAATCAGTTTGTAATCACCCACGTAAAATGTTCTTGAACATAACCCCTTTTTAATGCCTGATTTATCATGAAAAGCATCAAGAGGAGCGGACAATAATATTAACGATTGTGATGAGGAGTATGTGGCTTGGTTTTCCACACTTGGGATTTAATTGACATGTGTTTACAGTGTTACATAAAAGTATTATGTTATTGACACATGTTGGACAAATGCTTTATTCCATGCAGTCGCACCGTCAGTTGACAGTATGGAGTGACGGGATTAAATATAGAGATTCTAAGGAGATGTTTCTTATAGACCTAACTGAGAAATAACGCAGTTGACTTAAATTTTTCTGATTACATAAATTTAACGCATGATACGGGTTGAAATTCAATTTATGAAGGGCGATGATAGAACTTTGTTCTTCTCACTCTACATTTCTTCAGTCTGACTTCAGTTCACCAGCACACCCCTGTGTCGCCAATTCTCCTTTTCCTCCAAACCATGCGTACGCATGGGTCAGAGTTTGCTTAGGGCTGCGCACATTCTCCCGTCAAGTTAGTTTTTTTATAGATCACAACCTTGGCGTGGAAAGTCACGTATGCCACTTTCCAACCTGGTCTCACAGGAATCTGTGTAATGACTACGGACGCTTAACTCGAAATCCGTGGCCACATCACGGAAACACGCCGATTTCCGTGATGTGGCCACGGAATTCGCTCCAATGCAAGTTAATGACACTGATGTTCCGTGGCTCACACACGGATCCCCGTTACAACGAGCGAGTCGACCACGGGGATTAATTCAAAACCCGTGGTGGTCTCACTGAAACACTTAAATTGTCCTTGATGTGTCCACGGAAGTTGCTCCAATGCAAGTAAATGACACTGATATTCCGTGGCACACACACACAGATTCCCGTTTCAATCTGTGTGTGTGCCAAAGTTTACCACGGCGGGCGCTTGACTCAAAATCCGTGCTGGTCTGACGGAATCACTTAAACACATTCTCACTCAGAACGCGTCGATTTTTGACGAACGGTCAGTGACTTTGGCTTCAGTTTCTGACGCAAAAGGGTACCCTTGTGCTTATTTTTTCGACGCATGGGGTTTTCAACTCGTTACAATGTAACCCCTTCACGGGGGACCCGACGGCTGCGCATAGAGACGCTATGAGCATTCATCACATTGGCTAACGGTGGACCTGTAATCCTGTGGACCGGTGCAATGTAATCCCTCCACGGCAATATATGAAGCTATGAGCATTCATCCCATTGGCTAACGGAAGACCCGGTGGCTGCACATTAACGGCGAAGTTACAGTGAAATCTGTGACATTCTTCAACACAACTACACCAACGTGTCCTTGTTAATTACAAAACATGTATGGGTTAAGTTTATGGGCATCAGTTGTCCTGTTTTGTGTTTTGATTGAGAGAAACAATCGTTTTTTTGATCAGTGTTGGGTAGCTGAGGTCTTTGCTGTAGTGGCCACGTCCGTGCGCTTTTTTTGACAACTGACAGAGCAAACCTTTTACGTTTGTCTAAAAAACGTATTTTGTCTGTGATTACGTTTTATTGAACATATTGTAATGACCTCGCCGGTGACATAACGATGTCGAGTCATTAGTAATTGAAGGAACTTTTAATGAACCAAAACCAGAGGTGCGTTCAGAATCGCAAACATAGGCGAACGTTCGCGAACGATTTTAAACATTTTCCGAACATGAGCAAGCAAACGTTTACGAACATAGGCAAACTGTCTGAAGAGGTAGTTCTCCACAAACAGAGATGGATCGCGGACTGCAAGAGATGTGCTCCCAGATGGAGACATTCGTTGCCATGGCATTAAACTAAACTATATTGAAATCATTTACTCCTTTCCTACACAGAAAGCAATAGATAAAACGTTTCATATAGCCTATCTACACCCTTACTTCAACTGTTGTCTTTTGCATCCTAAAATGCGATTTGAACGTTATATCGCAGTAAGTGGGTACAACTTCGGTGACGTAGCCCTCTATTCTTGAATTTTCCGTACTGGTTGTCTGCAGTAGGCTTTCAACGAGGTCGACCACTTGCAAACCCTCTTCTGTAAACTCTTCCATTAACATGGAGGCTGCCGCTAATACCATGGCCTTCGTATCCATTTTTTTCGTTTACAGTTTGTTTAGAACGGTGTTCAAAAATCGTTCAAAATTAATTGCTTAATGTCAACGCGTTCGTTGCGAACATTCGCCTATGTTCGCTGAACTTGAACGCACCTCAGGTCACTGAAACCCGTAACCACCGGCAGAAATCCCACCCAAAACAAACCCCGGTTACCCCGGCAACCCCCAACACGGGCTCACTCACGTGCAGGCCCCCACCCTCGTGTTCTTCCAAGGCCCTCTCCCAGCTGACCTAATGATTCTCCCCCACACTGATTGACAAGAAGAACATTACAATACATGCACACAGAACAACTGGCATAACGGACAACGAAATACAATGCAACACATAACACACAATCTATTTAACTGTCCCAGGGTCGCTACAATATCGTAAATACTGTAGCGACCCTGGGACAATTAAATAGTTTTCTGTGTTACATGTTTTCTGTGTTGCATTGTATTTCGTTGTCCGTTATGCCAGTTGTTCTATGTGCATGTATTGTAATGTTCTTATTGTCAATCAGGGTGGGGGCCTGCACGTGAGTGAGACCGTGTTGGGGGTAACCGGGGTAACCGGGGTTTGTTTTGGTTGTCGGTTGTCTGCCGTTGGTTATGTTTCAGTGACCTGGTTTTGGTTGATTAAAAACTACGATCAATTACTAATGACTCGACATCATTATGTCACCGGCGAGGTCGTTACAATACGAATTCGTTCTCAGCCATTTTTGCCATTTATTTACCGTGTTACTATGGCAGAATAAAGAATAAATTCATGCATTATCATTCAACTTGAACATGTGTTTTTACAGTATAGAGTGGTGGAGAGGGATGACATATGTTGGCAAACCCGGAAGTGAGCGTCGCCCTCGGTTCCCTTGACAAAAAGCCAACGGGTTTTCCATTGGATTTTGGATCATTGCAGAAAAATCCTCAACTCCTCAAAAACGGAAAATAAATAAATAAATAAAAATAACCGTGCTCCAAAGAACGAAGTGTAAACTAATGCATTCTGAATGGGAGTGTTTCTCCGATTTTTCCATGCTACACAACGAAATGTAAACCCATGCAAATAAAGACTTCATGGTCATAATAATTTAAATATCATTAATCTACTACTGAGTGTGTAGGGAGGTATTCTATTTTTTTCAACGGGGCTGAATCCAGTCACTTGACCGTCATGTTTGCTATGGTGGTTGCTATCGACCGCCCCCTCTAATACTCGTGGCTCTAAAAACCACGCGGCAAAGGAGCTGCCGTCAATTGGGTTGTTTTTGTCGTAAACTAGGGTCCGATGGTTGAAAAATAGACAGATATTCCAATGTATCCTTAAAAGGCAGCTTGGATGTGTTTATTTTCTGCAGTTTAGACTTCTTCTGTAACTAATTTTTGAAAGCAAAACACCAAGCTCATTGATTTAACGAGGGAGGGTTATTTGAAACAATTGATTAAATAAATATTTGTGAGAGGTCATTCCTTCTCCTGATTTTACTTCCTATTTATGTCTAGGGTAAACCCCTACTGTCCACAAGCATCCCCCCCCTCCCCATATGGATTTGGAGAATTGTTGCCACGTCCCAGTGGTGGAGGTATCATATATATATGAAAGAGGGCATTCAATTATAGCCTACTACAATGATCAATTAGGAGGCCGAAGCCCTAAAGGAAGTGATGCAATAGGTGACTGAGTCGACAACATTTATGTAAGCTGTATAGGGTCTCTTATATATCAAAGGGGGTCTCAAAGGACGCATACGCTTCAACCTGTGGCTCCAGCCCTACAGGAAATGACTCAGCAAGTGCTCCATCTCGTTGCAACTCACCCAGCGGCTCGCTTGCAAGATTTTGGCCTGAAGTTCTTCCCAGACCTACACCCTAGCCATCCAACATGCATATCTGAGAATCAGGCCTCTCTTTAGTAATGACAAAAAGTTATGAGAGAAACACACATTAACTTTTTGTTATCTCATAAGCGGCGTGGTGCCGGCTCCTTTTGACCCCCAACTTCAAAAACGTGGCCACAGGCCAGCTGTGTCTACACACCTTTAGCCACAAATGTACACCTCCATCCCACAAAAAATGGGGACTAGAAACGAACCTCTGTCTTATGTACATTTACTGTACTGTAGGAGGTCACGCCCCTTTGCCGAACTTTTCGAGATAGCTAGGGATGCTAAAATGTTTACACACATTTCCCGGGGCCCCGTGAACGACATATCCGAGATTTTGAGTTCTAGCCCTGAGAGAAAAAAAGTTTTCCCAAATGGAGTGTCATTTGGACAAAGCCCCTCAGAAGTGTAGCCTGCAAGACCTAATGGTTCAGAATGTGGTGGAAAAACAGTTTTTGAGATAGGAAGGTCCTACCGCCCTGAAATTTTAAAACCTTATTCTAGGGCCTAACTGGTACCTCCGCACCGAAACTTGGCCCGGTCGGACCCCGAGGGCAGGAAGGGGGGGCCTGCCCTCGGGGTCTGACCGGGCAGAGTTTCGGGCAGGAAGGGCCCCAGCTTCCTGCCCTTCCTGAGTTAACCTCTGAGAAGGCTGGCCTGCTGCAGACAAAGCTGGACAGCAAGTCCTCAGAAAAAACATCACACCAGTCACCCACCATCAAGCTGAAGCCAACAGCGCTTCCACAGTTTGATGGCAACAAGCACAACTTCTACCTCTGGAGGAGGGAATGGGAGGCACTCCAAAGGCAAGGAGAACCAACCGGGTCCAAAGAGGTGAAGAAGATCCAGCTGTTGGGCAGCCTGGAGGACAAAGTGGCAAGAGATCTGCGCCTGTCAACTTAGGGGACGGCAGAGGAGATCTTCCGGGTCCTCGAAACCGGTTCGGCAACAAAACTTCTATTGCACTGGTAATCATTGAGGAACTACAGGCGCTGCCACCAGTAAAAAGTCACCAACCTAGGAAGATTGTGGACTTAATCCAAATCGTGGAAAGGGCCCTGTACGACCTCAGTGTACTGGGAAACACTGGCGCTCTAAAGAACCCACTCGTCACGAAGTCCCTGGAAAGTAAGCTGCCAGAGGGCCTAAAGAAAGAATGGCTGCTCCATGTGGCAGAAGAGGAAGACTCTGAAGACGCCTCCCCGGAAGACTGGTTTGACATGCTCCTCAAGTTCCTGAGAAGTCAGGAGAAGATTTATGAGCAGCTAGACCAACTGAAGGACGATGAACCCAGCAGGAGAGACTGTAGAGTCCCACAAAGGCATGCGCACACAAAGACCACCAACTCCCAAAGCACCCAAGCACCCTGCGTTGTCTGTGGAGAGAGGGGCCACAGAAAAAAGCTGTACTACTGCAAAAAATTCAAAACTCTCAAAGTACCTGAGAAGAAGGAAGCAGTTGAGCGGATCGGCGCATGTGGGAGGTGTCTCGAGGTCCACAACGTTTACGCAGAGTGCAAGACCACCTTCCTGTGCAAGAACGAGGGGTGTAAGGGTGCTCCAGGCCTGGGCCATCACTTCTACCTCTGTCCCAAAGCTGGAAGCCAAGGTGATGGGCCACGGCGGCCAAAGCCCAGTCCAGCACAAGGTGGAGGGGAAAAAGGGCACAGAGGCCCAAGAAGAGTTCCTGAAGAGCCTGGCCCCCGACCTTGCTCAGCGATGTCGGAACGCGTTCTGCAACTCTGTCGCCAAGACGTCCAGTTCTGCAGTGCCAGGGAGGAGTCTGCTGGCAGAAAATGGCCTTGAGGAGTTCCCTGTCATCATGATGATCCTGGAAGTCACCGCAAACGCTGGCCAAAAGATTGGGACGTTAATAGACTTGGCGTCCGACACAAATTACATAACTCATGAAGCTGCTGGTGAGCTGAATTTGAGGAGTGAGGTTGTGACGCTTATAGTCCATGGAGTCGGTGGGATGCAGGTGACAGTGGAGACCAAGCGTTACCTCCTGAAGATCCGGGTCTCAACTTCAAAAGGAACCCTCAGATCCCACCAGCTCGTGTGCTACGGGCTGGACAGCATCGCAAAGGTCAGTCGTCATGTGCCACCCAAGACTCTGCAGAAACTATTCCCCGACGTCCCTCTCCATGAACTGGTCCGTCCCACCAAGATCGAGCTGCTCATCAGCCACAAAGAAGGGCAACTCGTCCCTCAAAAGGTGCGCTCCATCGGTGACCTTGTCCTGTGGGATGGCCCCCTCGGGAAAACAGTGGGCGGCTCTCATCCAGACCTCTTGGAGGAAGTCAAAATCACTGCCCACGGATCCAGAACCCACTTTGCTCGCTCCATGCGGAAAGCAAGTGTAGGGTACAGAGAGATCACCCATGGCCCAGTGCAGCCACCTCAACTTGCCCAAGCCACTACATCTTCTGCCAGTCGAGACTTCATGAACTGGTGGAAGTGGGACAGCATCGGGGCCGCGTGCGAGCCCAGGTGCGGCGGCTGCAGGTGTGGAAATTGCCAGCCTGGAGGGAAGGAGATGTCAATCTCAGAGGAGCGAGAACTGGAGCAAATAAAGAGTGGACTGACAAACACCGCCGGAGATCGCCACAGCGAGAAACCACACTGGCATGCCAAATACCCCTGGGTGGAAGACCCAGCAACACTGCCGAACAACAGGGTAGCTGTCGAAGCAAAATTCCTGAGGACAGAAAAACAGTTGGCAAAGGAGCCAAAATGGAAGGCGGCCTACAAAACACAAGTCCATGAGATGGTCGACCGGGGAGCTGCAGTCAAACTGTCCAAAGAAGATTCGGCAAGCTGGACTGGGCCTGTGTGGTACATCAGCCACTTGATCGCTCCAAATCCGCACTCTGTGACTACACCAGTCCGTCTCGTCTGGAATAGTAGTCAGAAATTCAAGGGCCAGAGCCTGAATGACCTACTCCTTAACGACATTCTTGCTGTCCTCATCCGATTCCGGCAAGGTGTCTTCGCCGCACTTGGGGACATAAAAAAAATGTACAATTCTGTATGGCTTGAGGACCAAGAAGTGCACCTCCACCGCTTCCTGTGGAGAGACTCTGAGGAGGAGGACATCCAGGAATATGCCATCACGAGGGTCAACATTGGCGACAAACCAGCAGGCTGTATCGCACAAGTCGCCATGTGGGAAACTGCAAATTTGCCCATGTTCCACCATCTCGCAGAAGAGCGTCGAGTGCTGGAGCAAGACGCGTATGTCGATGACATCTTGGCCTCGAATGACAACCTGAACAAGCTCAAGCAAATCACAGCAAACGTTGAGCACATCCTGGAAGCTGGTGGATTCTATATGAAGCCATGGGTCTACTCAGATCAAAGTGGGAGGTCAGAACCAGGTGACCCCCAGAAGAAAGAACCCTCAGTGATGGTCCTCCCAAACCAACTCTCAGAGGAGAACAACAAAGCCCTGGGTCTTGGGTACGATCCAGAGCACGACAAGCTTCACCTAATGGTGGCTGTGAACTTCTCCAAAAGAAAGTCAGGGCCCAGGCACCAAATCCACTTACCCGGCGAGAGCTCCTCAGTCAAGTCTCTGGGCTGTACGATCCCCTCGGCTTTGCAACACCGGTCAAGCAAAAGGGAGCCATCCTGGTAAGAAGAGCATTCCAGGAGGCAAGAATTAAGTACAGTCCAGCTGAGGATACATGGGACGCACCTTTGTCCGAGGGCCTTCGGGAAGACGCCATCTGCCTCCTTGAAGACTACGCTGAGCTCAGTCGGCTGAAGTTCACCAGAGCCTTGACACCACCTGACTCTTGTGCCAAACCCTGCGGTATCACCTTCTCCGATGGCAGCGAGCGTTCCTATGGTGCTGTACTGTACCTACGGTGGGAAATGCCACACACTGTGACCCTACGACTGGTCGAAGCCAAAGCCAGGTTGACTCCTCTAAACCACAAGGGCAACGCTGTCAAGGCTGAAGTCTGCGGTGCCGTCTACGCTGGCCGTCTAAAGAAGTACTTCCAGAAGCACTGTAGTATCCGCGTGGAAAAGTGGTACCACCTGATCGACAGCCAGACAGTCCTGGGGGCCATCCAACGTGAGAGCTACGGCTACCAAACGTTTTTTGCCAATAGAATTGAAGAAATCCAAGGCAGCACAAACGTCCAAGACTGGTGGTGGATTCCTGGGCCTCTCAACATCGCAGACATTATCTCAAGAGGGGCAAGCCCGGGGGAGCTGGACGAAGACACTGAATGGCAGCTTGGTCCCAAGTTTCTGAACCTCCCCGAGCGTGAGTGGCCCGTGAAATCTGCAAAAGATGTTGCTGTGGAAGCCAGAGAGAACATCATGCGCATCCAGAAGAACGCATTCGTTGCTGCACTGACCCGATCTGGAGCAAAGAAGGAACCCAAGACGGAACCAAGCTCAAACCCCACTAATCTGCACAGGCCTTCTGCTGGGTCCGCTGTCACAAATCTGGTGAAAATCCAGCGGTTCAGCAGCCTAACCAGACTGGTAAAGTCTCTTGCACTGGTCTGGAGGGCCGCAAAGAAATTTCTCAGTCTCAAAGCCTGGGGGAAACCAAAGTGGGAGGCAGTCCAAATGACCGGTACAGTCACTGTGGCCGAGAGAGAAGACTCCTTCCGAGATCTCTGCCTCGCGGCACAAGAAGGAGCTACCTTCCCTGACACCACAACAAACCGGCTGGTCGCGTACAGGGACGAAGCCAGCGGGCTGTTGCTGTGCGGTGGCTGGGTCCAGCCCTTTAAAGAAGATGGCCGTGCTGTTCCACTGATCCCCTTCAACACCTGGTTGGGGACTCTGCTGGCACGCCAAAGTCACCAAGAAGGCCATGAAGGAGTTGCTGGCACTCTACTCAGAATGCGGCAAAAGGCTTGGGTTGTGCAAGGCAGGAGACTGGCTCAATAAGTGCATCCACTGCAAAAAGGCCAGAGCTCAAGTCTGCCAACAAGTGATGGGTGACCTACCTGTAGAAAGGGCAAGACCTGCTGCGCCGTTCCAATTCATGTCAGTCGACCTGTTCGGACCTTACCTGGTCAGAGATGACATCAAAAGAAGAGTCTCCATGAAAGTCTGGGGAGTCGTCTTCTGCTGCATGGCAAGCCGGGCTCTGCATATCGACCTTGTCAACAGCCTTTCAACAGAAAGCTTCCTCATGGCCTACCAAAGGTTCACCGCCATCAGAGGGCACCCCACCAAGGTCTGGTCAGACCCTGGAACCAACTTTTTCGGTGCAATGTCTCTGCTGGAAGACCTTTACAGTTTCCTGGGTAGCCAAGACATGCCAAACCTGGAAGAGTATGCTGTGAAGAATGGGACAAGCTGGACATGGAAAGTGCTCCCTGCCGATTCACCGCATCGAAATGGAGCTGCAGAAGCTGCCGTAAGGATCACAAAGAGAGCCCTTCAAAGTCTGAGCACCCAGGCAAACCTCACCTTCAGCGAGTTCCTCACAGCCCTCCAGATGGCAGAAAACCTGGCAAATGAGCGGCCTATTGATGCAAGAGTGCAGAGTCGGGAGGACCGCGTTCAATACGTGACGCCAAACTCTCTCCTCCTTGGTCGAGCATCGCAGACTGGTGACCTCAAGTCCTTTGACTTCCAGAACTACCCCTACAAGCGGCTCCGAGAGATCCAAACCCAGGTCAACGAGTTCTGGAAAGCCTGGTCCCAGCTCGCAGGCCCCAACCTGTTCGTCAGGTCCAAGTGGCACACTGCAGAAAGAAATGTCTCTGTTGGTGACATTGCTTGGCTCTGCGATCAGAACGCCTTGCGGGGGCAATTTAGACTTGGTCGAGTCGTCACCGTATCCTCTGACCCAAAGGGCATCGTTAGAGATGCTGAGGTTCTTGTCACCACAGGCAGCTGTGTCTCAGTTCACCCTCAGCAACCAGCAGTCCACACCTCTGGTGACCGGAAAGAGAAACGCAACTGTGTGGTACTGCGCAGAGATGTTAGGCGGCTCATAGTTGTATTGCCTGTTGAGGAGCAGTGCCCCTAATGGTGATGTAGTTTGCTTTTTGTGTGCGACCTTCCTGTCTAGGCACAGGAAGCTGCACAGGTCGCAGCGCAAGGTATGTCTTAACTACCTCATTGGGGAATTAGGATAGTTACTTGGCCAGTGCACTACGGGGGATTTAATTGTGTTTCTGTTGGGCTAGTGATCGTTGAGTGCTCGCCGACGGTGACACTGTCTGTGCGAGTGACGAGCCTGGGTCTGCGTTCAGCGATCCCGATGGGAGAAGGAACAAGGTATGTTTTGGCTGTGCTTTATTGAATAGGCGTTTTATTAATCCGGTTGTGGCGTGGTAAATAGTTAGCCTATGAACCAAATATGTATGGATCACGCAACTGGGTCTCTCGTTTCCTTTTTGTTTATAGACGCTACCGGCAATCCGAGTGTCGGCTGCTGTTCTCGTGTTTGGGGTGAATGAGATACGTGTGCAGGTGCTGCTTCTAGGACGCGTTTTGTATTTCTGTTCGTTTGGTTGTTTGCTTCATGTGTTCTTTTTTGTTTCTTTCTTTCCCCCTAGTCGGTGGACTTTGAGATTTGTGTTTTTTTTGTTTTATGTACTAATGGGCGTCCTATTGTATTGACGACCTACAGCGACTAACTTTTAATTAAATGTGAATAAAGAATATATTTTTATACCTATAAGTCAAGCCTGTGCGTGCGTTTCTAGAGTAAAATAGAGTGCCCCTGCTCTTGTCCTAGGAGTGGCGTTGTCCGCATTACTCAGTCTAAGCCCCGCCACATTTGGCGTTGTCGGCAGGATACCATTGTGTCGCTAGGTTAGTCTATTTAAGCAGCACCTGTGTGCGTGTGTGTGTCTGGGAGTGCCAACGTGAGAACAGCAGCTGGCAGCAAGATGAGCGGTCTACGATGGAGCTTCAGCAGCTGCGACGACGTTTGGAGCAGCTACGGGCTGAAAATGAGAGTTTCTCAAAGAGACTTTCGGGGAGAGGAGGAGCGGGCGTTGATACTGGTACCCAGCCCGTTCAACGGGAGCGAGCACTCTTTATACCCCGAGAACGGCGTTGCTCAAAGTTTTCGGGCTCTGCATCTGCAGGCTCTCTGTCCGTCGAAGAGTTGATTGAAGAAGCGCAAAGTTGTATTCGGGCAACGCATATGACTGGCTTTGATAAGGCTTTGTTTTTGTTCGATCACTTGGAGGGCGAAGCCCGTAATGAGATCAAGTATCGTCCTGTATTTACACGTGAGAACCCTGATTTAATAATTGAAGTCTTGAAGGAAGTATATGGGTGTGCTAAATCGTATGTGTACTGGCAACAGCGTTTCTTTAACAGAAAGCAAAAGGACAATGAAAGTTTGTTTGAGTTCTCTCATGCTTTAATGGAAATGTTAGAGAAAGTAAAACAGTCAAATGAAGGTGCCGTCAGAAACCCTGATATTGTTCTGAGAGACCAGTTTTGCGAAAATGTCAGTGATCCCATGTTACAGCGGGAACTTAAGAGATTGGTACGGGGAGATAGTGTGTTGACTCTTTTAGATGTAAGGAAGGAAGCTATAAGGTGGGTGCAGGAAGGTCAGTCTCATCGAGACCGTAGTTACCGTGCCCCAGGTGCAAGCAGTGAAGCTCAGGTCGTGTCACAATGTGTTGCAGCCCCTTCGTCATTAGAATTTGTGGAACTAAAAGACTTGGTTCTTAAACAACAAGCGCAGCTGGACACGCTTGTAAGGCAGTTAGGACACCCTAATGGTAGATCGCAGGCCCCTCCACTACAACGGGATGGGCGATACAAACGCGCACCCAATGGTCAGCCCATTTGCATACGGTGTGATCAACCAGGGCACATAGCTCGCTACTGCCAGGTAGCTCCCTCCCATCACAATAATGCGTCAGCGTTGCGCTGGCCCCCTGGTGACCCCCCTACACAAGGCCCCAATAGCCATAATAGCCGATCGGGAAACTAGCAACTCCCAGTGTGCAGAGCCATACACTGGGAGGGGATGTGTCTGGCTCAAGGCATCCTCAATCGTTGGAAAAGTTAGTCAAAACCTGCCCTGTATTGTCTGTGTCTATGGGAGATGTAACTGTTCCCTGCTTGATTGACACTGGGTCGATGGTGACTACCATCACCGAGAGTTTCTTTAGAAAACATTTTCATCATCTACAAACGAGGGACTGTAGATGGCTCGGGCTTAAGGCCGCTAATGGATTAGACATCCCCTATATTGGCTACATAGAGTTGGACGTACGGGTACTGGGGCAATGCATTCCGGGAAGGGGTATCTTAATTGTTAAAGACCCAGAGAATAGCACTCTTAAAGACCGCAAGCTCTTGACCCCAGGGATACTAGGAATGAATGTAATTGGGGAGTGTTATCAGATTATTTTTAGACAACATGGGCCACAGCTCTTCCTCTCCCCTCCGGTGCAGTCGGCGGCGCCAGCAGCCCGACGCGCACTGAGACACTGTGAACAGATCCAGGCCATTGAAAATGCACCGAAGCCGTTCAAAGTGAAAGTCCATGGGAAGTTGCTTGTCTGCCTTGAGGCAGGAGCCCTAACCATGGTCCCAGTTACATGCCCCCAGCTCGAGTCTGCAGAGTTTTTGCTGGAGCCCTTGGGCTTTGACGAAGAGCAGTTGCCCGAAGGTCTACTGCTGTCCCCTACCTTGGTGCCGGCAAAAAGGGGATTCCTATATGCACCGGTAGTTAATGTTGGGAGCACAAAAGTGTGGCTGTCCCCACGGCGCCCCATTGGCACTGTAAAAGTTGTGGCTGCGGCCGCGACAGAAACCGGTGCCTCAATATCAGTCAATCCATCATGGGAAGAGTGTCAGGCCTATGTTTCCACACAGGAGGTGGCTGAGTGCTCTAGTGGTCCCGAGCCCATGATGCCAGCCTTCCAGGGGTTGTCTCAGCAACAAGCTACTGAGGCCAGGGCTCTTTTTGCCCAGTACAGCGACATCTTTTCCCGAGGGGATGGAGATCTAGGATGCACGTCTTTAATCAGCCACGAGATTCCCCTGCTCGATGATGCTCCGGTTCGGCAACCATACCGAAGAATCCCACCCTCTCAGTATGAAACCGTAAAGGCGCACATTCAACAGCTCTTGGATAGCCAAGTCATCAGAGAAAGTAGCAGCCCCTACTCTTCTCCTATAGTCCTGGTGACCAAGAAGGATGGGAGTTTGCGCCTTTGCGTCGATTATCGCCAACTAAATGCAAAAACCCGCCGTGACGCTTACCCCCTTCCTCGTATAGAAGAGTCTCTAGATGCCCTTTCAGGAGCAAAATGGTTTTCTACCTTGGACCTTGCGAGTGGCTATAATCAGGTCCCAATGGTGGAACGGGATATACCGAAGACTGCCTTCTGTATGCCTTTTGGCCTGTTCGAGTTCAATAGAATGGCCTTTGGCCTGTGTAACGCACCCGGAACATTCCAGCGCTTGATGGAACGCATGTTCGGGGATTGCAGATACCAGTCCGTCCTACTGTACCTGGATGATATTATCATCTTTTCCACCACCGTCCAACAGCACCTGGAGAGGCTAGGAGGAGTGTTTTCCCGCCTGCAAAAGCAGGGACTGAAAGTAAAAGTATCAAAATGCAGCTTCTTCCAGCATCAGGTCAGCTACTTGGGGCATGTAGTCTCCAGGGAAGGAGTTTCCACGGATCCTGCCAAAATAGAGGTAGTCCGTGAGTGGAGGCGCCCTGGACACCTAGCCGAGTTACGATCATTTCTCGGCTTTGCTAGCTACTATAGGCGCTTTGTGGAAGGCTTTTCAAAGCTGGCAGCCCCACTCCACCATCTGGTGGGGAGACTCAATGGACCCCGCAAGAAGGGAAAGACACCCCCTGTTCCTCTGGCCTCGACCTGGGACGAAGAGTGTGAACATGCGTTCTTGTCCTTGAAGGAGCGACTCACCTCTGCTCCAGTTCTGGCACATGCCGACTTTTCAAAGCCCTTCATCTTGGAGGTGGATGCCAGCCACGGGGGTCTTGGTGCAATCCTCTCGCAAGAACACCAAGGGAAGGTACGACCTGTCGCATTTGCCAGTCGGGGACTCAGGGCGGCCGAAAGAAACATGGAAAACTACAGCTCCATGAAGCTTGAACTGCTTGCAGTAAAGTGGGCAGTAACGGAAAAGTTCCGTGAATATTTGCTGCTGTTCCGTGAATATTTGGGAACCATTTCACGATCCTCACTGACAATAACCCACTGAGCCACCTGCACACGGCAAAGCTGGGAGCCACGGAGCAACGGTGGGCCTCTCAACTGGCGTTGTTCAATTTTACCCTCCGATACCGGCCGGGTAAGGACAATCAGAATGCCGATGCCCTCTCTCGGCAGTATTTGGAGCGCTTCACCTTTGGGACCGAGGTCCCTGCATTGGGCACATTGACCAGTCTTGTTCCAATGCCTGCCATAGAGGGCCTGTGCAGGGAGGTGGTAGCCCTACCTGGGCGTACACCTCAAGACCTCAGCGTGCTCCAGGGAGCTGACCCGGTCATCGGGCCCTTGAGGAAGTACTACCGAGAGGGGCGACGGCCAAGCGCAGCGGAACGCGAAGTGTTACCGCAGGGAAGCAGAGTTTTGCTTAGGCAATGGGACCGTCTAATCAACGAGGAAGGAGTTCTGTACCGCCTAATCCACACACCAGGAGGTGGCCCCGAGACTCTCCAACTATTGCTGCCCCACTGCCTGCAAACAGAAGTCCTGCGTAGTGTCCACGACGAGCAAGGACACCAAGGCACAGAACGAACACTCCAGCTACTCCGAAGCCGATGTTTTTGGCCTGGTATGGCTAAAAATGTTGAACAGTGGTGTCAGGGGTGCCAGCGATGCGTGCTGGGGAAGGCCGTTCAACCTAAAGTCCGTACGTATTGGAGCTCAATGCAAGCCACTCGACCAAATGAAATTCTGGCCCTTGACTTCACTCAGCTGGAGCCGGCCAGCGATGGACGAGAGAATGTCCTGATCCTTACCGACATCTTCACGAAGTATTCGCAGGCTATCCCTACTAAAGATCAGAAAGCTCCCACAGTGGCCAAGGCCTTGGTGGAGCAATGGTTCCATAGATTTGGTCCTCCAGCCCGTATACACTCCGACCGGGGGCGAAACTTTGAGAGCCTCCTTATCCAGCAACTGTGTCAGATGTACGGGATACAAAAGAGCCGCACAACTCCATACCATCCGCAAGGGAACGCCCAGTGTGAGCGGTTCAACCGCACACTCCACGACGAGAAGCGTCGGTGGCCACACCATCTGCCACAGCTCACCTTCTCCTATAACACTACCCCACACCAGACTACGGGTTATACACCATATTTTCTGATGTTTGGCTGTCATCCAAGATTGCCAGTTGATTTTTTGCTTGGCACCAGGGAGGCTGCCCAGATACCCATACCCTTGAAGAATGGGTTGAAAGGCACCAGGAAAGCGTCAAAATTACTCAGGAACACGTCAGGCAAAGATCAGAAGAACTGGCCCTCCGACGGAACCAGAACCATAATGATCAGGTGAATGACGCTGGCTTCCAAGAAGGAGATTTTATCTATTTGCGGAGTCATCCACCGGGGAGAAATAAAATCCAGGACCATTGGAATCCTGTAGCCTACAGAGTCGTGCGTGGCCCTTCTGGTACCGGAGCGGTATACACTAGGGCTGCAGGATATATCGGCTATGTACGATATATCGATATAATTTCCAAGGGGATACAAGATTTGACAATATCGTTTATATCGATATGCGTTCAAATGGTCAGTTTCCCCCTCAAGCGTCTACAGCGCTTGACTTGGAGACTGTGAGAGCGACCCCTCCCCCTCCCACTCTGTCATTCCGAACGTGCCGTGTGCAAAGACGCCTCATTCCCACCCCCACCGCCCCCTCACAAAACAACAAGCATGGATGATACCCGTAAAGAAAACGAGACGGCGGCGGGAGACGAAATTGTTTCAAAGAGGAGAAACAACGGCTCCATAATGTGGAAATAGTTTGGGTTTAAAAAAAACAGATGAGCAGCAGCTGTAGGTCATCTGTAGAGAGTGTAGCAAAACCGTTGCGACTAAAAGTGGAAGCACGACAAATCTGTTCCACCATTTACAGCAGCGTCACAAAGTACAGTATGAGGACTGCGTAAAACTCCGTGGCTGTGCTGCTGCATCACCGGCCGCGACAGTTTCTTCTGCCCCGAAACAAGGGCCGGCGCTCGGCAAATGTGTTGGGGGCGCCCTCTGGTGACGGTCTTAATTAATTAAAATATACGAAACAAGCAAAATGAAACCAAACATGCTCCCAAATGGAACGGAGAAGGGAGGGGGCGGGGGATTAAAGTTACGGCGCACTGAAACCTCCACCGTAGTACGCAGGACAATGCGACGAAGCCAATGCTCTTAATGGTAGCTAATGTGTGTAACCTACAGCTTTATATTGTTATGCATAGGTGATTATTTTGTGAAGAAGGTGAAAAAAGTCCCTTTTTTTTTTTTAATATGTTCATTCAATTCTGTTGAAAATAACGATACAAAATCATATGTTGCAGTCAAACTGACATGTTTTAATAAAAGTGCTTGCAACATCTCACATGTGGCTTTTGACTCACAAAAAAAACATCTAACCCACTCTATAGAAAATATCGAGATATATATCGTATATCGCCATTCAGCCAAAAAATATCGGGATATAATATTTTGCCCATATCGTGCAGCCCTAGTATACACAGTAACCCCGGCAGCTGAAGGTGGACCTGTCCGGCAGGTGCATCGTTCTGAGATGCGTGGCGTCCAAGCAGGAGTACAGCCCGGACAAAGTGGCATCCCTGGCTTCGCTCAGGAAGGTGAGATCCCCATCGACTCCCCTGCTCGGGACGACCCCCCTGCCGGGAATGACGATGAGACCCGAGATGCAGTCATCTGGTATGATGCGGAACATGAACCCCAAGAACCCCAACCTGCTCCCACCTGTCCCTTAGTGGCAGAAGAAATTGACATGGAAGATACGGCTGGGATGCCGGAGGAAACCACAGTAACGGTGCGCCGCTCAGCGAGACCTACAGCAGGGCAGCATTCCAATCCGCACCGTCTACCCAAGACAATGAGTGTCATGGATGACAGTCCATCAGGCATAGAGGGTGAGGACTCCCGGACATGAGGCGTCATCGTCGGGCCGCCGATTCATTTGGAGGGGGTGGATTGTGGCCTGTGGGATTAGGTCTCTTTCCCCGTACCGCTGACGTCACCTAATAGGGGTGGGACAGGTGGGCGGTTGCGATCAGGCAGATGTAAAGGCACCCGGGGTCCTCATGCCGGTAAGGCACACGGGGTCCTCATGCCGGTAGCAGCAGGGTCTAGAGGTGTGGGTCGCAGCGCAAGGTATGTCGTAACTACCTCATTGGGGAATTAGGATAGTTACTTGGCCAGTGCACTACGGGGGATTTAATTGTGTTTCTGTTGGGCTAGTGATCGTTGAGTGCTCGCCGACGGTGACACTGTCTGTGCGAGTGATGAACCTGGGTCTGCGTTCAGCGATCCCGATGGGAGAAGGAACAAGGTATGTTTTGGCTGTGCTTTATTGAATAGGCGTTTTATTAATCCGGTTGTGGCGTGGTAAATAGTTAGCCTATGAACCGAATATGTATGGATCACGCAACTGGGTCTCTCGTTTCCTTTTTGTTTATAGACGCTACCGGCAATCCGAGTGTCGGCTGCTGTTCTCGTGTTTGGGGTGAATGAGATACGTGTGCAGGTGCTACTTCTAGGACGCGTTTTGTATTTCTGTTCGTTTGGTTGTTTGCTTCATGTGTTCTTTTTTGTTTCTTTCTTTCCCCCTAGTCGGTGGACTTTGAGATTTGTGTTTTTTTTGTTTTATGTACTAATGGGCGTCCTATTGTATTGACGACCTACAGCGACTAACTTTTAATTAAATGTGAATAAAGAATATATTTCTATACCTATAAGTCAAGCCTGTGCGTGCGTTTCTAGAGTAAAATAGAGTGCCCCTGCTCTTGTCCTAGGGGTGGCGTTGTCCGCATTACTCAGTCTAAGCCCCGCCACATACAGATTACTATTTTTCTACAAATCTTTAATGAAATATTGCTAATATTTATTTTTCCTAGTGTTGTAACATGGCAAATTTAGTAAATATTTATTGGAAGCATATTTGCATTTCATTCATGTATTCGCACAGGATTATAGCATATTTGCACATTTCATCCATGTATTTGCATTTTGCACATTTATTGCATTTTGCACATTTATTTAAGTGGCAACTAACTAATGCTCTGTCTATCTTCATGTCTGTTTATCTTAGGTTTTTTACCTAAGGGCCTAGAAACTAATAGGACTAAGAGGACAAAAGAAAGTGGTTCCTGGTGCTAACTGTTAACCATTGCAACCCTTTGGACTTGTGCTCTGTGTTCTAAATAAAAAGGAAAAAAAAGAGGAAAGACCAAAAACGGAAACAACTGTTGTCTGTCCAATCCTTGAGTGAAACCCAGTGCCTTCAGAACTCCTTCAGTGTCACATCCTTTTCAAGTTGGGGAAAAAACACAGTGCTTAAAACCAACCAAACAAAACTGAAAAACTCACCAAAAACCAAAACAAAACCGTACAACTTGACAGTAGGGGTTGATTATAACTCGTGAATAATATTGTTTATACCACGGTCTGGGGGAATACTCGTATTCTGATTGGCTGCAGGGCGTGCATTAACTCCTGATATAGGCCTACAGACATCTGCTAAGTAGTTCCAGTCAGTGTTTAGATTCTCTGCCCGAGCCCGAGCCCGACCCGACCCGACCCATATCCTCGGCCCGGGCCTTTGATCAAGCGTTTTTTATTTTTATTTTATCATTGGTTTATTGGCCTAATCTGAGGAGAAATCAATGCCATAAACAGAAATATTATATAAAATAAGTCCCTTCAGGGCGAAGCAAGACACCTTCGCTGCGCGTCGGTGTACTGTTCGCCCTGGCGGGGCTTATTTTCCCGATAACGACCGGCGTTCTATACATTATCCCTTACATATATATTTAGCAGAGTAGGCCTAGTAACAAATGTGTACAAAGTTACATAGCCTATGTATTAAAAAAAAATGTTGGGTTGAAATCGGGCTCGGTCTCATAATTAGGCCTACACAGTTAATGTCTCGGGCCGGGCTCGGACAGAACGTGCACGGGCTCGGGCTTGATTTTCTGGGCCCGATCTAAGCTCTAGTTCCAGTTGTCTGTTAAGTACAACTGGTACAAATTGTCTGTCAGCCTTCAAAACGAGAGCTGGTAAATTGTGAAAAATGCATTAAACTGTAATCAAAAAACGTGGTTATATGCTATTGACCCTATAGTGTATCTGTAGTATTAAGGCTGGGACGAATTTCGAATAATAAATATGTTGAGCGGACAAGAATGACTCCCGTATATATTATTATATTATTTTTTATTATTATTATGCACGTCTTGAGCCATCAGTCGGAACGTGTCTGTGCCGCTTCCAGTGGGGATTGCTAACGAGAATTTTTGGGGAGAAATGTTCTTTTTCCTTGAATAATCTTCAGTCAGTGAATGTGTATGATCTTTATCAATCTTTATTATCTGAATGGGAAATGCAATATTTTAGGACCGAATCACCATTAAACGTGTTTCTAATAACATTTCTAGCGAGAAATATACTTTTTACTTGCATAATCTTCAGTCGGTGATTGTGTCTGATCTTTAGTTTTATAGTTATTAGGAAGATCTTATCGGCTCGCTCGCATGTTTCAACGACGTCAGGTTGCTAGGGACGCTGCTTTCGCTAAACTAGCAGCTCACGTGTTTCCTGCGTTTGTGTTATTAAACCGTTACTTTATGTAACTTTTAATGATATCATCTTGTTAGAAACGTGTATATCTGAGAGCCAACCCAGTCGCCAAAAGCATACGTTGACAGTGTACGTTTACGTTACACTGGATTACGTCGCATTTCAACATATGACACACGCACACGCACACGCACACGCACACACACACACAATGCATTTTGCTGCTAAAAAATAAATATATATATTCCCTCAAATATTATACTTTCAAAACATTGGCCAAAATGGAATATCTTTTTTATTTGGGCTGCTTCTAGGACATTTTGGGTGGATTTTGAACGGTATGTGGGCAGGATGTTTTTTTAAATGCTCCGGAACAGATCTGGATCCACTATGGCCAAAAGACTTGTATGCCCCCCCCCCCCTTAAATAAATACTATGGCAGAATTATTATTGGGGGTCAAACAGCGAAGCTTCGAGACAACATATTGTTTTTGTACGTTTTCTTATTTTCCTGCCATGGGAGTCTATGGCAGCCCATAGAATGCCTTGGTGAAAAGTTGTGGAGGGGGTCGCTAGCTCATCTGCTCTAGCGCCACCATCAGGTCAAAGTTGGACATGCATTCATGTTCATAACTTTCGACCCATTCATACAATATTCACAAACAAGGGATCATTGGAAGCCTTGGTCCAAGCCGAGTTCAAAGCACCCTATGATGTCATTTTGAGCCATGATGGATTTTCCGCCATCTTGGTTTATGTCAAAATCCTAAAAAATGCATCTCCTATCACAAATGTTCTCCAATCATCTCGAAACTTGGCACACAGGATCTTCAGGCCATGTTTGATAAAAAACATTGTATAATTTTTTCAAATTCAAAACCGTTTGCCCGCTACAGCCAATCAAATTTGACCGCCAAGTTGCCAAACAGGAAGTAAGCCGATATCTCAGCAGCCCTTTGACGTATCATAACCAACCTTGGTACATAGAGCCATGACATCATCATGGGGACACCGAAAGAATCTGGAGACCTTTGACCTCTAGGGGGCGCTGTTATTAATGTAGATGTGTTTTAACTCCTCTCTCTTCACATGAGTATATTTCAATGTTTGGTGATACTATCAGACCTCCCCATATAGCTAGTATATTATTTATTGCAGAAATATCCGCGACAGCCAATCATATTTGACCGCGAAGCCGCCAAATAGGAAGTAAGCCAATTTCTCAGTAACCCTTTGACATATCATAACCAAACTTGATACATAGACCCATAACATCATCATGGGGACAGGCAATAAATTTGGTGACCATTGACCTCTAGGGGGCGCTATAATTAATGAAGACGTGTTTTAACTCCTCTCTCTTCACATGAGTACATTTCAAACTTATTTTCAATGTCTGATGATACTGTCAGACCTCCCCATATAGCTTATAAATTATTTCTCATGGCAACATCAGAACTTGGCCACCATGTTGAAAGTTGTCAAAATCAGTTGTACATTTCCAAAGGCCACAAATTATGTCCAATCTTCATGAAACTGGCAATATATGATCTTCAGACCAAGTTGAACAAATGTGTAAAACAGCTTTCTCATTCAAAACCGTTTGGCCGTGACAGCCAATCAAACTTGACGGCAAAGCAGCCAAACAGGAAGTAAGCCTGTTCTCAGCCCTTCTTTAACATATCATAGCCAAACTTGGTACATAGACTCATGACATCATTCTGGGGACATCCAAACTATTTGGTGACCTGTGAGCTCATATCTCTGCAAGGCCTTCATGCATCCAAACCAAACTTGGCTCATAGTCTTATGACCCTATCCTGATGATGCCCAAATAATTTGGTGTGATTTGACTTTCAGGGGTGCGTTGTTAGCAGAAAGTCTATTCCAGCCCTTAGAAAGCAACTTCAATGTATTTTCATTGTGATACCCATTTGCCAATAACTTGTATTTGTTCATGGTCATATCATATACTGTGTTATATAAAACTGATAACATATCAATCATATTCAATCATCATGTAAATCAGACATACAGCATACAATAAGAACACTACTTCATTTATATCAAAGTCAGTTGCGCTTAACAGCGCTCATTAATGGACACTGCACTCGTGTGGCGACAAGCGGTACTTAATGTATTATGCAACAATGACTATATTTACCATTCCGCCCACTTACAATATAAACTGCAATTCCAATTAGATGCTTCACGAACCACCTCCAGAACGGATGCTTGTTTACATTGTGTCTCTTTTAGGGATACTGTTCCGAATATCCCTATGTATTTGTGACATTTTTTCTGGCAGGCAGACTGTATTGCGCCCTTACCTCTAGGTGGGGTCATTTTCCCCTTTTGGTAAACATTGACGCGTACTCGCATAATGCTCATCCCACAGGCTGTCGGTATTATTGATTACCGAGACGGTCGTCATGTTGCCAGCTAGCCGATTACGTCCGTCCAGCAAAATTTGTTTATCAAGTCCCATTATGCTTGACCCCCACATTGCTGCTCGCAGCTATATTTATTATTATTATCATCATTCAACTTGAACATGTCTTTTTACAGTATAGAGTGGTGGAGGGATGACGTAAGTTGGCCAACCCTGAAGTGAGCGTCGCCCTGGGTTCCCTTGACAAAAAGCCAACAGGTTTTTCCATTGGACTTTGGATTATGGCAGAAAAAATTGCATCTTTCAAGCACCTCCTCAAAAACAGAAAATGAAAAAATAAATAAAAATAACGTGCTCCAAAGAACAAAATGCAAACCAATACATTCTAAATGGGAGTGTTTCTCAGATTTTTCCATGCTACACAGAACGAAATGTAAACCCATGCAAATAAAGACTTCATTGTCATAATAATTTAAATATCATTAATCTCTTGAGTGCGTAGGGTGGTATTCTATTTTTTCAACGGGGCTGCATCCAGTCCCTTGACCGTCATGGTTGCTATGGTGGTTGCTATCGACCACCCCTCTAATCCTTACATGGCTCTAAAAACCACGCGGCAAAGGAGCTGCCGTCAATTGTGTGGTTTTTGTCGTAAACTAGGATCCGATGGTTAAAAAAATAGACGGATATAACAAGGTATCCTTAAAAGGCAGCTTGGATGTTTTTATTTTCTGCAGTTTAGACTTCTTCTCTAACCTATTTTTGAAAGCAAAACACCAAGCTCATTGATTTAACGAGGCAGGGTTATTTGAAACAATTTATTAAATAAATATTTGTGAGAGGTCATTCCTTCTCCTGAGTTTGCTTCCTATTTATGTCTAGTGTACACCCCTACTGTCCACAAGCATCTCCCCCCTCCCCATATGGATTTGGAGAATTGTTGCCCCGTCCCAAGAAGGCTGGCTCAAGTCACGGTGAGAGCAGAGGAGACGGACTCCTATGGTTTCTCGTCTGTGGCTTTAGAATGTATATTCTGTAGGCTTCATACCCCGGTTAAAATCAGACACTACCAGCTTTAGGATTATGACGGTATATTCCACAGAAAAATAAAGTGGCATTGTTCACGATTACAAATGCATATTTTACTGTTTAAATTAATATTGCTTTCACAGGGCTCATCTCTTAAACACATGTGGTATGTCCTGGCGATTTAAGATCAGGTTAATAAGCAAGGCGATGAATGGATTTTAAGCAAAGACCTCACTTCATATAACTGTTATGCATAATATGTAACTTCATATAACTGTGATGTTTAATATTTAACTCTTTTGTACGGAATGCTTGAATGTATGAGAATCTAATATGGGCATGTGCCTAATATGAAGCAAAAAAATATTATCTCTTTCTCCGTCGTTTGCGACACCTTTCTTCTTCGTCATTTATTCTATTTGTCCATAACTCATGCTCCAATCTTTCATCAATCGATGCTTCAGATTTTGTTGATGCAACGGAATGTATGATGCATAATTTTAGCAACATTTATCACATATAAAACTGCGGCAAGAATGCGGAGGACATGTGTGAAAACGGCTTATGAGTAAAAAATGATTATGCTTGCTTCATAACGTAAGGAGAAAATTATTATGCTTGCTTCATTACGGAATAGTTTAACCAAAATGTTATACGTTGTAATATTATAGGCAAAATGTTATATTATTCGCTCATAAATTTTGCGTTTCCACATTATAGCTATGGGTTTAATTAAAACTTCGTTGAGCACAACGCGCTCAACCAAGTGTGCTCAGCATCAATCATGTTTCTGTATTTCATTTTTATGAGGGCGAGTGAAGAGAAGCTTTTTTTGCATTTATATGTGGTCACAAAAGGAGGAGAAAGCACACAGCGTTGTCCGAAAGCACATGGTATTCACTGTGTTGCTGTTTCAAAAAGTCCAACAATAACTTCTGGAATCAGACTTCAATGTTTTGTCTCATGACAATTATGTTTAACTCTCCTGCTCACCAACAGCTCCTGTAACATTTCAAAGGTTTCGATGCTGAACGAGTTTCCCATCCAGTTGTTCACTTGGGCTGTCACTGAAAAATATTCTCTAAACTATTGTTTGAGCGAGACAAGGTGCGCAATGATGTTGTCCCCGACTATTGAATCGTACTATGACTGCTTCAATCCGACAAGAAAAATGAACTGGTTTGTCTGTCAGCACTGCGTGTTCTGTTGTTAGATGACGTTTGAGATGCGACGGTTTCATGCATTCATTCGTAAGAACATCACCATATACCACAACATACTCCATCTGCTCGGTTCACTCTCAGTTTTTTGCAGTTCTGCTCAAAATATTCTCCTCCTGTCTGCACTTCACTTCCAAATAGTTCCCGTTTGGAGCCACGATCGCAGTGTTTTTGAACCATTGATAATTTTAGCGCTTGTAGCTTGCCATCAGTTTAGCATGTAATCATGGATGTCTATGAAATAGGATGATATTGAAACATAAATATTACAGGAAAGGTAAAACTTATTTCAAACCCCAATTTAATAATCTCATGGTTAATGTTTTTGTACTCGTACTAGTATTTTGATATTTTTTAGAATCGTCTTAAAAAGGGGTTAGGGTTTGAAAAATATCGTAATATCTTTAATGGCGCAAATACATGGTTACATTGTGGTTCCGGAAGTATAATTTCCATTAATTTCCTCCACAGAGCTTTTGATTAAAAGCCATACTGTCATAACCATCCAAAGTACACTTACCATGTGCCATTATATTGTGAATAGATGGTATAGGCTCCTTCAGAAGCCACAAGTTAAACGGGGAACATCGATCTAGTCATTAAAAACACTATTCAACCCATAAATCCTAAAGTAAATTCTAAAAAACGTCTTTGATTGGTGTAGCTTGCTGTTACCATGGAAACGTTTGCTCGCATCCGCGAAAGTCAAGTTGTGGATGACTGCTACTGAACTCTTTCGCTTACCATGGTAACCATGATTAAGAATAATGGAAAGTTGTGGTTAGAGCTATATAGGAAATTAGCTCTACATGTTGAAAAATATGTTGAAAAAATAATAAATAATAATAATGTATGATATAGCACTAGCAGTGCTTTTTTTATAATCTTGGTAGCATAAAAGCATAGTAATACATAATGTTGAATGATGATAATGTTGAATGAATACATGAATACGAGACTGAAAATACATGTTTCAAAAACGATGGACGTTACGCAGTGACAGCAGTCAGGAACAAAGGAAAGTACCCACTCGATGACAACGTTATACATACACACACACACACACACACACAGAATATGTGCCACAACTTGTAATTACAATACAAACAATATAATAATGACAAAGGTAATAAGATGCAAGAAACACTCTAAAATATTGGGTAAGAAAAGGTTGTTGCGAAATTTTTTCGCAATGGTACATGCATGATTCACTCGTTCACAAATTAATGTACACAGTCTGTTACTTGCCTTTTCTTCCGTTTTCCAAAAAATGTTTTGACCCGAATCAAATGTTTTATGGTCATGACTACCTAGATTCCTGGAATAAAACTCATTATAAAACGATTTTAGCATATGTCAACGGGGAAAGTGAATGGGAAATTTACGTCTGGAACCAGACCTGTTCAAAAAGGGGTGGCCACTGTTACGCTCTATAAAGGCATGCACATGTTTTTGTAAAAATTGAAAGGCTTAGAACAAACAAATATCTAACAATGCTTGGATATTATAGGGGTCTATAATTAGGTGATAAGTATATGAATACTTAACAACACACAGTAGATATTCATTATGCACAAAGTTGAATCTGAAACATGTCTGTAAATGGATAGTTTCTATTCACTTAACACTTGTTGATTATATGATGAAACTCAGTTTATGGTCAGAAAACACTAAATTAGATATATTTGGATATGTCCTTGATATCCTCATTGAGTGTCAATGTACACAAAGTTAACAGGGAAGTGAGAGTCAGCTAACACTAAACAAAGAGAACAGACAAATTGCTCCACAAAATAAAGTTCAATTTAGTTCTTTTTTTAATCATTCGTCATTATAGACTTTAAACGCAAAAAATAGGGCAAACAACCAGAAAGTACGCCTTATTCACGTACCTTTTGATAATGATCCTGAATGCATGCATAATATTCTGCCCTTTCTGGCATTGTGTATATTTGAATTATATTAAACTAAAATATGCAGTAATGCAGAGAAAAATATGGAAATTAAGAAAAATAAAGTGTGTCCAACCGCTATTATTGTGAGTGAAGAGCACATTTTTGAGTAGTAGAGAGAAGAACTGCTGGTCTCTCTTTCCTGTGATTGATTTATACCCAAGTCATTACTCTCAGTGCTCAGTGGTGCTACTGTGCATGTAGCCATCCACCCTATCTGACTTGATTGAAGCTCTTCATTTGCTATGCAGCAATGTAAAGTGGTTGCCTTGGAATACCACACTGACCTTGGGGTTCCTTGACATGTTCCCCACACTTATACAATTTCTTTGTATATTTCCGTATCACACACTGATACGGAAATATACAGTGTTAACCCTCCTCCCTTGGTCCTGAAATAAATTCCTCAAAGGAATTATGAAGTTCTGTTTGGTAAAACAATGCTTGGATATTATAGGGGTCTCCTGGCGAGCCCTTATTATTTCAGTGTTCGGGTGTTTCATGTTTGCATGATTTATTGCAATACATGAATACACTAGATTAACCTGATTAACAATCTAAATAATAACGTCAATAGGTTGTATTTTAAGTGTACAAACACATCCATGTTAAAGTGAATCAAACATAAGTCAGATGCAACACAAATGGATTTATATTTTCTACATAACCAACCTATTGGAAGGGTTACATTTTGGGAAAATATTTGCTAAAATATATTATATTTGAAACACTTGTTTCCTTTGGGCACCCAGGGTCCGTCTGATTTACTGGCCTGATGCTGCGTTTTAAGTAGGACATAGGTAATTCACTCTATTTCTGGTTTCCTGTGATCAGTCTATCAATATTACAGTCCAGGTACACACACACACACACACACACACACACACACACACACACACACACACACAGACAGACAGACAGACAGACAGACAGACAGACAGACAGACAGACAGACAGACAGACAGACAGACAGACAGACAGACAGACAGACAGACAGACAGACAGACAGACAGACAGACAGACAGACAGACAGACAGACAGACAGACAGACAGACAGACAGACAGACAGACAGACAGACAGACAGACAGACAGACAGACAGACAGACAGACAGACAGACAGACAGACAGACAGACAGACAGACAGACAGACAGACAGACAGACAGACAGACAGACAGACAGACAGACAGACAGACAGACAGACAGACAGACAGACAGACAGACAGACAGACAGACAGACAGACAGACAGACAGACAGACAGACAGACAGACAGACAGACAGACAGACAGACAGACAGACAGACAGACAGACAGACAGACAGACAGACAGACAGACAGACAGACAGACAGACAGACAGACAGACAGACAGACAGACAGACAGACAGACAGACAGACAGACAGACAGACAGACAGACAGACAGACAGACAGACAGACAGACAGACAGACAGACAGACATAGTGGTAAACTAGATTCATAGACCTATAATTATCGCTATCTATTACATGTATTGACCATTTATCTCATAGCAGTCAGCGCTACAAGCCAATGTTCACTTGCACTGCGGTAGGTTACAGTTTTCCTCCATTGTATACACACAAACTATGCACACAATTCTGATAACTTGAAGCTCATGTTTCATCTACAAGACTCCAGAATGCTAAACTCTAAGCACAATTATACTGTTTTCACATATAAAGAAATTCTAAATCACATTTTTGCAAAACTCTAAGCACAAATCTCATCATTTAGCACACTTGGTTCACCTGGAAACACTGGCCTTCAAACAACTAATTACCAATAAGTCTGACTCACTTCTCACCTGTTCAAACTCAACTGAAAAAAACACTTCGATCATGTGTCAGAGCATAAAAGAGGCCTCAGGTGAGCTCTGCTGTGTGGTAGATATGGTTCTCTGGCCTGATCAGGATCGGAGGTGGGATACAGACTGATTTACATGTAGATCTGTTTCACCTCATTTATATTCTTACTTTTATTTTTGTTGGTCTAAGAAAAGTCTTTATGCAGTCAGTTCAACGGAAGTTTGCACAAATAAATATTTGCTTTGTTACCTTTTTGTACTTGTGCACTGATTTCATCATTACATCCCCCGAAAGACAGTCTAAACATTTTTGTACTGAAGTGTTTTTCATTTTACTCATCAGTGCAATTACTGTACTGTGAGTTTTGCCAAAATAGGTAATATTGGTGTATTCTCATATCAATGTCGCAGTATCAACTATCAGTTTTGGGAGTAACGCGTTACAAAAGTAATGTGATTACTGTGATGTATTACGTTTTGCTGTAACGCGGTAATGTAAGGCATAACAAAAAAAAAAAAGGTAATATTTTACTCGGTACAAATCTCAGTAACGCGCGTTACAATGCATTTTTAACCCCAAAATTAACTGTGTGTTGTTTTTAAACAAATTCGCCAACACCACGAGATTCGCAGAGGAGAAAAAAACCTGTGCAAATGTTTACTTCGTCTTACTGCTAGAGGAGAAGATGACAGCAGCAGCAGAGTCAGACTCTACATTTGCGAGATGGGCATGCTACAATTTAATCCAAAGCTGCGCTACTGGCTTCCGTCTCACTGCCCAAGTTTAAGCTGCACTGAGTGGTTGCCAATCTGCAACACACTTGCTCCTTTCTGCAACACACATGCTCCTGCACACTTCACACTATTTCAAACATAAGACACTTAGTTAAAAAATCACATCTCAGTATATCATTGGGAAAACACATCTATTCAAAAATACTAAACACATTGGGTAATTAAAAAAACTTAAATACACACCTCAAAACACTTACTTACAAAACTGAACACCTATCAGCCAGCTACAAAAAGGCCAAAGGGCAATTGTGCCGTCCCAGGCAGCGCGGGGGAAATATCATTGTGTGCCGCCATAAGCCTTCGAGGGTAACTGCAACATCATGCAAAAATAGGTCCCTACAATAACCAACATATCATCACACTTCTAGATGCACTTCGTGATGCAGCTGAACAAGACATATCAGAGCAGCCCAGGTTTGTTGTTGACTGGGATAATGTTCAATTCCATCGGGCTGTTTTGGTCCGGAACTGGTATATCAACCATAAACAATTTGAAGTCGTATACTCGCCATTTCTACACCCTATAGAAGGTTTTTTTTTTGGCTTGAGGATGTAGTGTATATGACCAACAAACACATGCCCGCATGCCTCTTCTGCAGGAAATGGAAAATGCCTGCGGAGACATTGAGGTAAGGTCAATCCATGGATGGATTCGGGACACAATTCGAGGATCCATAAGCCCAGTACAGTGTACTGTATTGAACAGTACAGTTGTGTATTTTTGGTAAATGTTTGTTATATTTTAGCTTAAACTGAATTTATTGAACTGTAAAGTATTGTATTGCAATGTGAAGTATTCAGTATTAGAGTTTTTGGTTCTTGTGAAAACGTGCCCTCTGTGGAACTGAATAAAAACAGTGAATATGGAAGACTGCATACTGTGTTTTATATAAAGTAGACTAGTGTGTTGCTGCTAATCTGACAGTATGATGCAAGTGTGTATCATTTTGACAAAGGATTGTTAGGTTTCGATAGAAGAGTTTCAATTTGACATAGATGTGAATTAGGGATGCAAACAATTAATCGATTATCGATTAATTGTCGATAAGAGATTACTCAATTAAAATAAATTACTTGCAATTAATCGCGTTTTTAACCTGTAATTCCCCACCAGTAGACCTGAGGGCGCGCTTGACGCCAGACGTACTTGACGCACACGCGGGAACACAAGCGGGAACACAAGCGAAGCAGGACAAGACAAACGAAAAGCGGGACACTGACACGATGAAGAGGGCAAAACGGAGTGCAGTGTGGAGCCACTTTAAGTTGGTTAATGACGACAAAGACGCCAAATGCACAATATGTGGAAATATTTTAAAGTACAACAACTCCACGAATTTGTTGAATTACCACCTAAATGTGTCACATTCAGCCGTGCTAAAAGCAGCGAGTGGTTCTCAATCGCAGCTTACAATCACCACAGCGTTGGTACGAAGGGTATGTGACTCCACAAAAGCAGAGGGCATTACCCAGCGGATCTGTAACATGGTTATCACAGACGTGCTGCCGATAAATGTTGTTGACGGACAGGGATTTCGAGAGGTAATAAAGTACATCGAGCCAAGGTACAATATCCCCTCTAGAACAACCATCAACACCCGCGTGGAAGGAAGCTACGCGAGGAAGAAGGCCGAGTTGAAAATAGGGATGATTTTGTTTTGTTTTACGAAGACACACCTCTATCATCAGGCAGCCTATATTTTAAGTTGACTAGACCTACGACAGTTCAGTCCTGGTTTTTGTTATTGTGATATTGTCCCATTTCCCAGTTTAAGGGGGATTATAATTGCTGCCAATAGTCCACATGTGACACCTTATTTACTTTTCAGAATTTATTTTATTATGAGACAGTGCACTCATTTATTTTCATGGTTAAATGTTCCAATGTAATATTTTGATTTTGGTCGATTTGGTTTGTTATGCTACCAAAATGAATAAATCTTTGATTAAGGAATATGATTTGCATTTTTTCTTTATCATAAGGAAGATAGCATTTTATGTTACGGATAGAGTAGATAGAACCTATTCAGAAGGAAATTCAGCTTCTCAGAAGAATTGCCGCTTATCAAGCAATCGATCATCGATCGATAAGATGAAACAACTATCGATTAATGAATTACTCGATAATTTGCATCCCTAATGTGAATGGTATATGTGGCAGCAGCAGCAGAGAGAGAGGTCATGTTTCCCGAAGCTCCGCTAGGCATTGGAAAAAACTACTTAATTCACTTGAGTTTGTTTTCGTCGTCCTCCATCGCTCGATTCAACAATACATTTTGGCACTTTTTACTCCCGGATCAGACCGCAGAAAAAGCCTTGGATTTTCCTATCGCCAACATGCCTCTGTACTCGGATATCTCAGGCACGGAGACTGGGAAATGCACAGACTGCACCAAACTGCAACAGAAGGTGGCTTTAATTGAAACGAGACTAGCAGCATTAGAAAAATGCAAAGGACCCCTACAGGATACAGTGCCGATGGGTGAGTTTGCTGAGCTCACTCAGATACAGCAAGATGATCAAAGCTACACTGTACTTCCCGAAGCTAGACAAGAGAGAGACAGTTCCAGCTGCGTTTCACTGGCACAGAGTCGGCGCTAAGCCAAAACAACATACCAAAGTGAATCAACAAGATCACTCAACGCCAAATGCTAAACTACCCAAAGCTAAAGTTATCAGCCGGATTAGCCCGTCACTGAAATTAACCCTGCCACTGAAGAACCGGTTCCTGCCACTTCAAGAGTCCACGAACGAGCCTGCCACCCATGCACCCCTGAGCCCCGAGATGCGTCCGGACGGACAGTGCGGACAGAGACGGAACATGAACCAGTCGCCATGGAGGCGAGCTGCGCATGCCTCGGCCACCTGTGCACCCCTGACCCCTGAAATGTGTCCGGACAGACGGTACGGACAGACATGGAACAACCAGTCGCCACGGAGGCGGGCTGCGCATGTGTCTGCCACCGTCCAATAAGGGCCCATCTCAGAGGAAGCAGATGAACCAGACACTCAGAACCAGACAAGATTATAGGAGACTCAACCATCAAGGATATAACCGGTAAGAAGATCAAAACATGCAACTTCCCATATGGAATGGTTAGTGATATCAACCATAAACTAGCCAAAATCATATTGGAAAACCCCAAAATCTCACAGATTATTGTGCATGCAGGATTTAATGATATTCAAAGAGAACAGTCAGAACTTCTGAAGAGGGATTACACTGATCTATTGGATACACTGGACAAAATACACATCAACTCATTCATCAGTGGACCCATACCAGCAGTTGACAGGGGAATAAACAGATTCAGTCGTCTACTTGCACTGAATACATGGCTTTCCAGAGTCTGCAATGAAAGAGGAAGGGGCTTTATTGACAATTTCAACTTATTCTAGGGGCGCAAATATCTTTTCAGAGCAGATGGCCTACACCCAAACAGGTTAGGCTCAAAACTGTTGAGGGACAAGCTTCTCCTCTCGCTTTACGCACAGGCCACAATCTTGCCATGGTCTGACGCACAGGCCACAATCAGAGCACAGGTTGAGAAGAAGCGAGACTACAGCCTCCCCCACACATCTACTCTGCCACTATCTGACACACAGATAGCAGACAGCCCACAGACCTTGAAGAGAGACAACAGCCCGCCCGACGCCATCAACACTGTGCCTTCCCCAATCGCTGATGCTGGCTTGACGAGGAACGGCCACCCCCCTCCTCTGCATTACAGACCAAAGACCTTGAAGAGAGACAACAGCCTGCCCGACACCATGGACACCGTGCCCTCCCCCATCGCTGATGCTGGCTTGGCGAGGAACGGCCACCCCCCTCCTCATCTCTCCCATAGCCACAACAACTCCAGCTCCACTGTCTCCTCCCTTTGCGATTTTCCAGCTGAATTTAAGAAACAGGAATATGTAGGCATCAAACTTGCATCTGTGTCAATGATAGCATCGCCAGGTCATTCCCACAGGCTGATAACACCAAAGCGGAGGGAGCCCCAGCCCCCCGCCCCCTGTACTGATAGTAGTCCTGAGTATTACTGAGACAAAAAAGGGTTCAGCCGTAGACAAAGTATAAAGGACATTTCGCATAATCTGCTGAACCCAAGGTTGCCTATGTCAAAACATGGCAACTTTTGCATTCCTGCTGTAACCACTAAGAGAGTAAACAAAGGGAAACTTAGACAAATGAATATGTATTGAAATTGGGTCCTATATGTAGTCGAATAATAAAATAAAATTCTAATTTGGTGCCGTCTTGACCGAGAAAAGGCAGAAAGTGACTTTTTGGCGCTTGTGGATTGAAGACAACAACTCCCACCATGCACAGCTTCGCTGGCGGCCACTCCCGCTGATCATCTCCTCCTTGTTCCATCTACTAATGGAACAAATCAGCGTGGAGCTTGAACCGACGTCACTAGAGTAGTGACGCTTGCACAGAAGCATACGGCCGACATCTTTCCTATTCTGGGTGGAAATAGTAACATAGTTACGCCATTAAATGCGTTTATGTAAACATTTTTAGCGAGAAATGTGCATTTTAATTTCACAATGTTCGCTCGTTGAATTTGAAGGATGTTTGGTTTGATAGTTATGACGAAGAGGGAACGCTCCATTCACTTGCATGGACAGCGTCTCTGGTTGCTAAGCAACCTCAACGTCTTGGCGGACTATATTATTGTTATTTATATCCGAGATTATTTAATCTAACCCGATCTAAACTCTATCATGCACCCAAACATGGCGGCGTTTGGGTTTCCTACCTCGGACTCCTAAATCCAGCGCAGCAACAGGCGCCTTGGCGCGTTGAACCAATTTTTGTGACACACAATGATCAAGCGACAAGTTAGGCACGTTACACGCGTTTGGTGTGGCCGTAGCCCGTGTCCACCAAAAGCGTTTTTTTATGCGGTTTCACCCAAAAAATCGGCTTCGTGTGGACGGGGCCAAGAAGGCGAATACACGTCACCAAGACGGGGAGACAGCGCCAGGCGACTTACGCCACTATCTGCCAATGGATCGTGGATGCCTGGGCTGATATAACAGTCTCCACTGTGGTCCAAGCTTTCACGAAGGCAGGAATAATCACTGAACTGCCAGGCAACAACAGCGACAATGACTCGGATAATGACGAGAGGAATCCGGGCATGTTGGATGCCGTAGGCCTACTCGCCCAACTGTTCAATTCGCACACACAAGAATTCGAGGAATTCGTAGACGGGGAATGAACTGAAAAGGTGAGCTTATTGTTAAGAGATATTGATCAGATATTGTTAATATGCACATTAACGTTTGAACATCGTTACCATGGGAGTGACCGGAGTTGTCAGAACGCTTAATAAAGTTTGACTTTATCTGACTGTTTTGTTGACATTCTCTATAGCACAGCTCGGTCTTGTCGATGCATAACGCAACCCCAGTCAAACGTTTGACTGCAGTATCTTCTATTCTATGCGCCTAATAATCCGGTGCGCCCTATATATGAAAACAGTTCTAAAATAGGCCATTCATTAAAGGTGCGCCTTATAATCCGGTGTGATTTATAGTACGGAAAATACGGTAGTCCTCGTTTGTATTTCTTTCGAAATGGTGAACTTTTGCATGGAGCCATCTTCTATGTCAGATCCAGTACCCTCCGCCAATGTACTTCAGTTTTATCAACAGCCTCTGTTATCTTAGCTTCAGACGCTGTGGATGTTAGTTTCTGCTGGTGAAGTCCCACCCACTGGCACTGCTCTAATAGGTCTGTAGCGTCAGTGGGTCCCACCCCCTAGAGGGGGGTGGGACTAGTGGTTGTAGTCTTACGAGAATCATCTCCTCTTACACTTCCTGTTTTCTTGTACGCAAAAATCGTCATATTGCGTCATTAAAAACAGGAAGTGTTGGAGATCGATACGGATCTCTCCAGTCTCTCCAGAAAATAAGGGAATGATGCTAGACCATTCAAAAATATGCGGGGGGTTCTAAAAATACAAAGCTTATGTGAAATGGGTGAAGTTTCCCTTTAAAGCCTATCAACAACGCCATCAGGATGGGTCTACTTAATGTTAGGTCTCTTAATAACAAATCATTTTTAGTTAATGATTTTATTACCACCTCTAAACTGGATTTTATGTTTTTAACTGAAACATGGCTGGAACAAAATAACAGTGCAACCGTTCTGATAGAGACAGCTACTCCCAACTATAACTTTTTTGATGCATGTAGATCTGGAAAAAGAGGTGGAGGGGTTGCTGTTATATTTAAAAATGATTTTCAGGGGAAACAGATGTTATTTGGTGATTTTCCATCATTCGAATACCTTTGTGCTGTATTGAAATGCTCCCCCAGAGTTCTCCTATTAATTATTTACAGGCCACCCACATACTCTGCAAATTTTTTCGATGAATTCACAGAATTATTGTCTAGCATCTCCACAGACTTTGACTGTCTAGTTATAACTGGTGACTTCAATTTTCATACTGATGATTTGAATGACAAGTGTGCAAAAAAACTTTTTACCATTTTGGACACATTTGAACTGTCCCAACATGTGAAAGAGACTACTCATTGTAAGGGCCACACTCTAGACCTGGTTATCACAAAGGGACTCAATGTTTCTGATCTCTCTGTGACTGATCCTTCCTTGTCTGACCACTTTTGTGTTTTCTTTAATATATCTTTTATTCCCGACATACAGACAAAATCAAATACTGTCAAAAAACGGTATATCAATGAAGAATCGTATGTACTTTTTAGAAAGGCCATCTCCTTACTACCACCTCTCAACCCATGTTCTGCTGATGATCTTGTAGAAAACTTTAATTTGAAAATTTTGAAAGTCATGGATGTCATTGCACCTTATTAGGTTAAAACTATTTCTGGAAAGCAAAAGGCACCCTGGAGAAAAGCTGCTTCTGTAACAGCACAGAAAAAAGAATGCAGGAAGGTTGAACGCATCTGGCGTAAAACAAAACTTCATATTCACCATGATATCTACAAAGAGAGCCTCCGTGCCTACAATTCAGACTTAAAAAGTGCCAGAGAAACATTTTTCTCCAATATCATTAAATCCAATAATAATAATGCAAAAACCCTATTTGCAACTGTTGACAGACTGACCAACCCCCCAAAACAAATTCCACCTGATCTCCATTCCACGCAGAAATGCAATGAGTTTGCAGCTTTTTATACTGATAAAATTGAAGGCATCAGACGCGCCATCAATATCTCCACTTCAAACAAAAATTTTGGACTACCACCCTGTTCAGGCAAAAGTAACGTGGCAGGGATGGCATGCTTTAATGTTATTGACTCTAAAACTCTTGTGGAAACTGTTACACAACTAAAGCCATCCACCTGTTGCCTTGATTCTTTACCTACCAACCTCTTTAAGAATGTTTTTGACTGCCTAGCAATAGGCATATTGCAGATAGTTAACAACTCTCTCCAGTCAGGCAACTTCCCAAAAGCCCTGAAAACTGCAGTTATTAAACCCCTTTTAAAAAAGCGGAGCCTAGATACCTCTATTATTAACAACTACAGACCAATATCAAATCTGCCCTTCATAAGTAAAATCATTGAGAAAGTTGTCCTCCAGCAACTTAATCACTTCCTGGCATCAACTGGTTGTTATGACACCTTCCAATCAGGATTTCGACCCCTGCACAGCACTGAGACCGCCCTCATTAAAGTTATAAACGACATCCGTCTTAACACAGACTCTGGCAAAACCTCAATACTAATGCTACTAGACCTCAGTGCTGCATTCGACACTGTAGACCATACAATACTTTGACAGGTTAGAAAACTGGGTGGGGCTTTCAGGCACAGTCTTAAATTGGTTCAGATCCTACCTACAAAATAGGAACTACTTTGTTTCCATCGGCGACTTTGTATCAGAATCAACCAACGTGATGTGTGGAGTCCCACAAGGTTCGATCTTAGGACCCTCTTTATTCAACATCTACATGCTCCCACTAGGGCAAATCATGCATAATAACAATATTGACCATCATTGCTATGCTGATGACACGCAAATCTATGTATCGCTATCACCAAATGACTATCGGCCCATAGATCTGCTGTGCCAGTGCATTGAGCAAGTGAAAGACTGGATGTGCCGAAATTTCCTTCAGCTAAATGAGGATAAAACAGAGATAATTGTATTTGGTGCTAAAACGGAAAGGCTTAAAGTAACCCAACACCTTCACTCTCTGTCCCTGAAAACCTCAATCAAAGCCAGAAATCTAGGGGTTATCATGGATTCTGATTTACATTTCGAAAGTCACATCAAATCAGTTACAAAATCTGCATATTATCACCTTAAAAATGTAGCAAGACTTAGAGGGCTCATGTCCACCGAAGACTTACAAAAACTTGTACATGCCTTTATCACTAGTAAGCTTGATTACTGCAATGGTCTCCTTACAGGTCTCCCAAAACAAACTCTAAGGAAGCTTCAGCTTGTTCAGAATGCTGCTGCTAGAGTTTTAACAAAGACCAAAAAATCTGAACATATTACACCAATTCTTAAATCGTTACATTGGCTTCCTGTAGGTCAGAGAATTGATTTTAAAATCATGTTGCTAACCTATAAATCCCTACATGGTTTAGGCCCAAAATATTTAACTGATATGCTTCCACTACATAAGCCTTCTAGAACACTAAGATCTTCTGAGACCAATCTGTTAATTATCCCCAGAGTAAACACGAAACATGGGAAAGCAGGATTTAGTTACTATGCAACAAATAGCTGGAATAAACTCCCTGAGGATTTAAGACTTGCCCCAACTCTGAGCACCTTCAAAACTAGATTGAAGACTTTTATGTTTGCTTTAGCTTTCTGCTAAATCTTAAATACTTTACCTTTATTTTACTAAAATGCCTTTTTAACTTTCCCTTTATTTTCTATTTTTACCAGAAAAATACATGATCTGATACCAGAGAGAAAGGTTGCTGGGCTAGACTGCCCTACAAAGGCAAAGTGCAGTAACTACGCCAACATTGAAACTGAGAAAAATGCCTTCAAAGTTTTCATACTGGCCGGCCAAACCTGTTGCAGGTACAATAGTGGTGATACTTTCAATTAACACCTTCATAGGAAGGAAAATTGTATATAAAAAGAAAAGACCGACGATATGACCTTTGACCCCAAAATTGTAGATACTGCACTCTGCCTTTGTATTACCTCAAACAACTAGAGTACTATTACAAAGGCAAAGTGCAGTATCTACAATTGAAATGTGCTCTGAAAGTAACGTTTTTGTATTACCTATGCATTTTTATTTTATTTTATTGGCTTTTGCTTCGTTTCGCAGCCCTAAACAATTGAAGAGTTTGGTTCTAACACGCTATATCCACAATTGTAATGAATTTTCATGAATCTTTTTTTTATATAAAAAAGTTCTAGGTTATATCAGTGAACCTGCAGTTGGAATAGTGTTCTGTGATGTATCTTTACTTTAACAAAACAACAAAAATGCTATTTTGTTGACATCACTGGGGTTACACAATATATAGAGTTTTGAAATCAAACCCTTCAATTGCGTTTTTTTGTCATCAACATTGTCATTATCTTCCCAAATATACTTAACATTTTACACACAATCAATAGTATTTTGGTTTGTGGATTTTCATTTTAATTAGAAAATGTATTCATTAAATTCCAAAACTGCACTTGGAAATATACAAATTAAATCAGTCAAAAAGGCAGAACAACAAGCATTTAGAAATAAAATGAGGCAGCCTCAGTGCTATCAGGGGCTGAGAAGGGTGTGTGTGTGTGTGTGTGTGTGTGTGTGTGTGTGTGTGTGTGTGTGTGTGTGTGTGTGTGTGTGTGTGTGTGTGTGTGTGTGTGTGTGTGTGTGTGTGTGTGTGTGTGTGGGGGGGGGCTACTGCATGGTGGCAGCCAGTGGGAAGCTTAGATAAGTGATTCAGTGGAACTCTTGAATACATGTGCATACATGTGTGTATTAAAGTAAGTGTACAGATAAGGATAACAGATAACAGAAACCAAACAGTAACAACATACAACATGTGAGCGTGCCAGAGAGAGAGAGAGAAAACGTGTAGTGTGTGGGTGTGGGTGTGTGTCTGTGTGTGTGTGTGTATGTGTGTGTGTGTGTGTGTGTGTGTGTGTGTGTGTGTGTGTGTGTGTGTGTGTGTGTGTGTGTGCGTGCACATTTATTTTCGCTCCTTTTCACTCCTCCTCAGCAAAATTCTCCCAAAAGTGACGGCGGTGTGGGGGCATCATTGGGCAGATTTTAGCGATGTCCATCTTCTTCTCCCTCTCTACCCCCTTGTCTCCAGGTCTCAACTGCCCAGGGTACTCCAAGGTCACCTGTCAATCAAGATTTTCATATAATTGCATGTTGTACAATGTTTAAAGTTCTTCATGCGATATATCTTATGCTGTCTTACCTTCTTCATGAGAAAGTCACATTCTGTGTACTCTACTTCATCATGAGCCATTTTGATGAACATGCTCCTGGAACCCCTTCTCAGCTGGATGATGGCCATTCCAGACAGATTTGGCACCTTTTTGAGTTTGGTCACTGAGTGGCCGCTGCTCCAGGCAAGGAAGTTTGTGCACTGGTGGTCCACTACGTTCACCCTGCCAGAATTGGACGATGCAATTACTCCCTTGAAGTCTTCGAAGTCCAAGACGACACCTCCAGGTTGCTTCCTCATTGCCTTTTCCACTCCATGGTGGAAGCTATCCGCACTCATGAACGTGTGTCCTGGTTCGAAATACTTCAGGGTAATTGTTTGGATGTTATTGGCGGCGTGATTTACAACTTTAACCAAAGTGGTCAAAAGGGTCCAGTTCTTATTCTGTGATGTGCAGTTGTCCACCCAGTAACTTACAAAGCGCACATCCCTCTCCTGATGAAGGGAGGTGACAAACGCAGATGCCACCTCTGCTGCTGATCTGCCAGCAATCCCCTCATGCCATACCACAGACAGCGTCTTCTTCTTTGAAGGTTTGAATTTGCCAACACTTGCAAAGGTCTCGTGGAAAGCAGTGATTCTACGAGTGAAGACTGCTAACTTCACTCCAGGCATTCGGGGCAGCATGATGACTTTTTGTAAGTCCACACTACGGATGACCTCATCCACCTGCTCCTTCTCTGCATCCAATCGATAATGAGTTCTTGCACTCTCTGCTCTCTTCTTATGGTCCTCCCACTTTAGACAATTGTGGCATTCAGGGGCATCAGCCTGGTGATCTTGCTTTAGGTGGACCTCGTGCCGCAGGCAGTGTTCACACTCTTCCTCCCCTAGCTTTGTGAAGCTGATGTTTAGCTCCTTTACGGCCTTCCTGTAGGTTTCATAAGAGCCTTTTGTGAACTTCTGCCTGTAATCCTGAAATATGGACTTGATGGTGATGTCACTTGGCAGATACCTCCTGTTCGGGGCATGCTCTCGCCTATAATGGCTGATTGATGGATGGAATGACTCAATGTGATTAAACATTGGAGTCAAGTCGATCTTGTTAGCTGGAGTATGCCTTCCCCTTCTTTCTGGCGGTGGGGTTAGACCTGAGGAGTCAGCACCACCAAAAACCGTCGTTATTAGTCTGTCATTTTTCGGGTGGTACCCTACGGTGGATAAAAACATTGCTTTGCACACCTCATGTCGCTGGCCCTGGTCATCCTTAAGGTGGTATTTGTATGACCGCTGGCGCTTGCTTGGGCCCCCTGTGGTGAGTCGCTTTGTCTTTTCTTTTTACATCATATGGAACATAAAGCTTTTCCTATCTGCATAGGGCATCTTCCAATATGCACCAAATATTTCACTCCTCTGGCCCTCTGTTATTTTAGTTCTGCACTTCTTTCTGCAAATTAGGCCACAAGGCTTCCCAAGCTTTGGGGTCTTTTGTTTGTCAGCCGAGGATGGCTCTTGACGGTTAATGCTGGTGCTACCTTCTTCGCTACCATCCTCATCCTCATCACCTTCATTTTCTGGCACATACGTTACATCCCCTTCATCCACATCCTCCTCCTCCTCATAACAACCATCTCCCTTCACCATGCACTGTTCTTCCCTGTGAGCTGTAAAATAATTCCCTTCTGAACCCTGGGTCGAATGGTCCTCAACTTCTGCCTCCATTGAGGCAAACAAGCTTTTAAGGTACTCTTCCCTCAGTGTCTCATCCTCACTGTTTGGTTGAAATTGGGCTCTCTCATGACATACTGCAAAATCATAAAAGAAGAATGTGATTATCATAACTTTCCTTGTATTCTAAATATTAGTTTTTTCCTCATAATTAGTATGCACATTTTATTCATCCTGTATATCTTATATGAAGATTCCTAGAAATAGTTCTCATGCGTTTGCATGAGAACTTGTTGTTCAGAAGTTGTGTTGTTCATTAGACCGTGTGCCCTGGGTCACGGCCAGTGAGACCCGCCCCTCTGGCTGTCAGTCAGTGCGTTTACATGATGCTCAAGAAAGTAGAATTATTGGAAAACGTTGACTATCTATCCGCACCGAAAAAAAATACTTGGCAATAATATTCCAAACTAGATCTAACGTCAAAATGAGTGACTGCCATTTTATACAATAGAAGAAATGAACCGAAGAAGTCGACTGATCTCGATGGTGGGTTTGCGACTTTCTGCTTGAACTTCATTGGCTATCCTTTAGACAACGCAATAATTTACCTAAACCATGTGATGTAGCGTGTGGAATGAGAAGTAAACAACAGAGCTAAATGGACATTTCATTTTCATTCAATATTGTATTTGCGATCTCCTCAGGAGATCAGCTAACTCTAGAATGCTAAAGTAACAGTGACTTAAATGGAGTCGACCAACTAAATGAGTAGGCTGATCTTGTTATCTTCACATCAGTTGGATTAGCTGCCCCGAAAGAAAATAGTTTCAGAAATGAAGACAAGAAACAAAACAGCGACGTGATCGTAATTGGACTATGACAGCGTTTCCAGAGTGGGAAGATGCTACAGGCTTCAAGGGAGCAGGTAGGCTAAAATGGTTTAATAGATTTAGGTCAGTTCTTGATATTTATCCATCGTCCTTACCATTGTCTGGATACTTGCGTTTCAAAGCAAGTTCCACCATGAGTTTTCCTCGGGATTGTGCCATGATCAGTTTTAGGATAGCATATAGCTTGTTTACTTGTCTGCTTGTTGGTGGTGTGTGAGAGCGGGAATGCCGTGTGTACAGTAGATTCGGATGGGGCGCGCGCTACTAAGGCAGACCGCAGTATCTACTGTGTCAAAGCCGGGTGAACAAAGGCAGAACGCAGTAACTTCACTTACTGCGTTTAGCCTTGGTATTAGGTTCGATTTTGTAGTTACTGCAAATTTTACATAGGGATTTCTCTAAAACGGGACACAGTTGGACCAAGAGTTTTTGTCTCAAGACAAAGAAGGTGACATAAAACCCATTTTCAGTCTGAATTCAATTTTGACAAAATACGTAGTTACTGCACTTTGCCTTTGTAGGGCAGTAGAGTCCTAGAAGATGGGTTAGAGTCCTAGAATATTGTCCTTTAGGTCGGGTTGTAGTCCCGACTTGGGTTCCAGAGAGACTGTTGATCTGATCTTAAATAACTTTCAATTTAATTTTCTCACTTTCTTAAATACATTGCACTTTCTTACGAAAAAGCCTTTTTAACTTTCAATTACATTTTCTATTTTTACCAGAAAGATACATGATCTGATACCAGAGAGAAAGGATAAGGGTTACTAGAATCCGGGCTGGAGTCCCAGAGAAAGTACCAAGTTCCTTTTAGGTCGGGTTGGAGTCCCGACGCGGATAACAGAGAGACTGTTGATCTGATCTTAAATACATTGCACTTTCTATTTTACTCATTTCTTTGCATACGTTTTCTTTTACTTATCTATTATTTTATTTTATTGTATAACAATGTTTATATGTGAAGCACTTTGAGTCTGCCTTGTGTATGAAAAGTGCTATATAAATAAAGTTGCCTTGCCTTGCCTGCCTTGCCTATATTTCTCAGTGTTGCGTCTTATTTGCTTGTGTGTTGGGTTATGACACAGTGAGCCAAGTTTTGCAAAATGTGTTCAAGCAGTGAAAAAAACTGTAAGTAACATGGCCTCAGGAAGCCAATACATAAATAGTATTTTGATGGTGTTTTAAATTGATGTGTTTAATAAAGTGTTTAATTGATGCTCTGTAAGAGATTTTCATGGAACTTGGTTTTGAGTGCAGTGTTTCATTTTGCAAGAGATTTGTGGAGTTTTTACAAAATGGTTAACTCTATTCAGTTTTGTGTTTAGACTATTGAGAAATATAGCTAAAGTTTCAGGAAACTGGCGAGCAACTTGATTTCATTCTTGAGGGACAATTTTGTCAGTTTTATCAGCTTTTCCCCATTGTTTACCACGTTTGATCTAAAAGGACCTTAAATCCGATGGACTGAAGGCAGGACCCTTATTTCGGAATTGGTCCAGTGTCCTCAAATTCTTGAATTATTTTTTCTTTTGCAAACAAAATATATGCATTGAAATTGTTGTCAAATCACACAAACATTGGTGCTTGTGATTTGTTCGCTCTCTCCATATGAAAGTGTTTTACGTCGGAGGTCAGATTTCTTCACATCACAGCCGTTCCGGCAGTGATCTGGAAAAGTTATTAGGTCTTGAGCAGCAAATTTGGTGCAGATTTTCCGGAATAATGATCCCATAGCACATGCAAAAGCATCCAAGCAAGAAATGTAAAATGTAGAAATGTAACATTGCACGGAAACCCGTGCAATGGATCCGCCTCCGCCCCAACCTGTCAACTACCGCTGCTGCGACACTCATCCACGCTTTCAATTCATCCAGGCTTGACTACTGCAATGGTCTTCTCTACGGCACCACCAACAAAGTCCTCAAAAAACTTCAATATGTCCAGAACTCAGCTGCACGCCTCCTCACTGGTACCCGCTCCAGAGAACACATCACACCTGTCCTCCGTGAACTCCATTGGCTTCCAATTAAACAAAGAATCAACTACAACATCTTACTCATCACCTACAAGGCCCTCAACAGCCTAGCCCCCCCTACCTTGCCGACCTCCTCCATCACCACGCCCCCTCCCGATTCCTCAGGTCCAATTCTGCCAACCTGCTACAAGTTCCACGGACTGAGCGACGGACTTGGGGTGATCGGGCCTTCTCAGTTGCTGCCCCCACCCTTTGGAATTCACTCCCCTCCCACATCAAAGTCTCTCAAACCCTATTACATCTGTAACATCTGAACTATTCAAGTATATTTCACTCAAGGTTTTGTGCTAGGAACATCAGCTGGTTGACCTTCTCTGGTTTTAAAGCTGCCCTGGTGCATGTAACAATATTACCCCCAGTACTAAAAATTCTGTCTGAGGGGCTACAGGTGGCTGGGATGCATCAGTACTTTTTTGCCAGCTGAGACAATCTTGGGAAGTTGTGTCCATGGAGCCTCCACCAGTCCAGGGGTTCAGACTCACTGTTTGCATCAGGGCACATCAGGTACCTTTCTAGCTCACTCTCCACTTTTTGTTCTTCAGTGAGAGGCAAGTCATCTTCTTCTTGACTCTGCTTTTTGAAGAAGCTCCCCAATGACTTGCGTTGCTTCTTCACGCCCAGTGGTAGAGGTGGTTCAGTGGGAGCCGCAGCCGCAGCTCCACCTTCTGCACCTTGGTCTGCTGCCCCTCAGAAGCCCCTGCCTGTGACTGGCCTTCATTGACTCCCTCAGACACTGCTCTCATTTGAATGGCCCTTACCTTCTCTGGTCTAATGTATTGGACTTTAAACCTGGGGTCCATCAAGGTAGCCATGTCAAGGAGATCGTCTGTGTCAGGGCCAGCATACTTCTTCAAGATAGGTCATTATTATTTTTTCATCTCTTTTGTGAGCCGAGTGTCTTCCTCGTTTACTTTAAGCAAATTGGTAAGGAACAGGTGGAGCACAGGCTTCACATAAGACACTGTCACATATGACTCCCCAAAAAAGGGAGTCTGAACTCCACGTTGGGATCAGGTGTTGTTTATATCAGCCGACAGAAAGTCAATGATGGCCTTTTGTTGCTCTAGGACCCTTGCCACCATCTTTTGTCTTGAGCCCCACCTGGTTAGTGACTCTGTGATAAGCTGGTGTGTGGGAAGATTGAAACGTTGCTGTGCTTTGGAGAGCGCACTCTTTTTCTTCCATGAGTAAGAAAAGGCAGAGACCACTTTCTTGCAAACACCTACAGCCCTGTCCACTCTTTTGTCCTTTCCTGCGGCACCTGCATAAAAAGAAAGCGTAAATTACAGATAGTAGATGAGGTTGAGTCAGTCAGTCAGTGTAAAGCTGCTTTCATGGATAATGATAATAAAAACTATCAATAATATAATAATAATTATATCATCTTGATAATAATTATATCATCTTAATGTATTGGCTAATAAAATCAATACATGAACCAACATGGATGAGTACCATCAAAATTACAATGCTACTCACCAATAGCAGAGTGCAAACGATGGCCAGAACACTGTAGCCGGGTCCAGTCGTTCAGTGAAGTTGCCTTCACTACATTTGCCCCACTGTCTGTGGTGATGCACACCATTTTGTCTTCAATTAGAGACCAGGGCTGCATCCGAATACCTAGTACATACTATTTCTGTCTAGTGTCTACTACTTGACCATACTACACTTGACTGTGTAGTACAGTCTACAGACATGCGTAGAACGCCTCCGAACGCCGCCGAAACTCCACCGGATGTTTGGAAATGACGTATCTCCCCCCAGATGGCGGCAAAATGTACCTGTTTTCCGTCTTGTTATCGTTGCTATTAAATAAAAAAATGTCTCTTTCTACGCGAATGTCTCTTGAAATGGATATCTCTGCTAGAAGGCGTCGTCGTCGGTCATCTCGTAGAGCGACTTACCGGCAGGTTATGTTGTATATATGTGGAAATTTGGTAAGTCATTTTTTTGGAATAATAATAATAATACATTTACAGTTATTTGTTACTCCGTGAAAAAGACGATTGAAGTTAATTTTTCCTTTTTTATTGAACACACACACACACACACGAATAAAAAGCTGCTGTTGGTGGTGTCGGGTCAGCCATCTCTTCTTCGTTTGTTACCAGACTCCGGTTGCATTGTGGGATAGCGTAGTGTGGTCCGTGGTTCACTTTGGCGGTAGTATGCATTCGGAAATGACTTCCGTACTACAGAATGCATACTACAGTATTCGGACGCGCTAGATTTTTCGCATACTACAAAATGCATACTATATAGTATGCAAGTACGAGTATTCGGATGCAGCCCAGGTCAACAGTGCCTCCTTCAAGCCTTCTTCTATATTTTCTCCTGTGTGATCGTCAGGGAAATATGCTGTTTCGAGGCATCTGGTTTTCAGATTCCATTCTTGGTCTATGAAATTAATGGTCAAGCTAATGTATGCCTCTGAAGTACGGCTTGAGCACAGGTCAGAAGTTGTGGCAAAGTACCTGGCTGACAGGATTTCTTGTTGCACAGATTCTTTACACATCAGATAAAGTTTGGGAATGTCAGTCTTAGGGTTAGGGTACTTGTTAAGTGTAATACTACACTTAACAAGGTACAAAAGTACTTGTTAAGTGTAATACTATTGTACACCCTTACTCATTATGTCCTTTAGAGGGCAGTGTTGACTTTACCTCTGTGTTACCTGACACCAACACTACCTGTTCCGGTGTCTGAGTTATTACATGTGACGATGCCGAGGAGAGTGGCAGCACAGCTGCGTTACTCCCGCCTGTCGATACAATAAATATGCCTACAAGGCTAAAGGTAAAATGTGTCTGATGAGAGTTTGATTACATCTCCACCGCAACGCACTAAGCTCATCAGGTTAAGGGCCCCGGAACGCAAGTCTAGAGCAACAACAAGGAAACAGAAGTAAGAAGAACTGTTAGCCAAGAGAAGCTACTAGACGAGCCTGGATAAAGATGGCGCCGAGAGACCCCTGCGAAAATTGAGGACTCTACAAGCCACAGCCTGAGCAACGTCTTGGGGATTGCAAACTATAAAAAAGAATAAAAGTGAAAATGGCCGGAGCAGGAACGCTACAACAGCAGATTGTCTTTGATGGAACAGAAGATAAGTATGATCCGTTTACAAATTCTGAAGCTGAAAGACACCATTTTGAGAGAGCCCGCTGGCGAGGCTGCCATAGCTGCAGATCTAGCGAAGAATGCAGATTGTTATGCTCAACTAGTGAATGCACTAGATCAGGGGTATTCAACTAAAATTCAAATAGGTCCAGTTAGAGAAAATTTCCTCAAGTAAAGGTCCGGATAATCATAATGTCTAACTTGCGTTATCATTCAGGGTGATATATATTGAAATAGCCTAGTAGTTGTATCAACGTCTGCATGTAATCAACAACTGACTGTCAGATCAATACAGGTAGAACAATTCAATAACATTTCGAAAATGTTTATTGTCACTTTTATACAATTATACTCAATAATACTGAAGATATGTATTATTAAAGGAGGTTCAACTGACTCAACTGAAACTAATCTCTTCAAGGAAAAGAAGGGCTACATTTAAAATCAAAATGGTGAAAAATAAATATAATAATAATCTTAAAATATAGATAAAATATATACTTTTCTTTTGAAAGATAAAATAAAGTATAGCAGCTGCTTGAGATTCCCCTCTTTCTTTGTGAATGTTTTAACAGTTTCAACCAATTTCAAAAACATAACACAACACATCTTAACAATTGAACAGTTTTAGCTTCTCTTTCTTTCCCTCTTTTATCCAACTCCCCCACTTTCTGTTGTTCAGTGAGAGAACTGAGCTCTAGCTTGTCCTGCCAGGAGTTTAAATACCTAATGGCCAGGTAGATGTCCTGTCCTTTTGTACTGGTCTTAAGGGGAGTTACACCTAACACATCTTCACAGAACCCTTCATTTCCTTGGTTGAAGAACCTTACATAAATTAACAGCTGAGCATTGTCAGACACATCAGTAGACTCATATACAGCTAAGCATACACACCTTATGAATGGCTTCATCCAGCTGGGCTAGCACATCCTGGGTTAACATTTCACTTTTCTTTGTGGCTGATGATGCTGACATGGGTATTTGCTTTATTTTGTCACAAAGTTCTTCTTTCTGTTTCCCCTCAAGTAAGGTTTCAGCTACTGCACTCATGCATAACTTGACAACCCCTCCATCAGTAAATGGCTTTTTGTGTTGACCCAAAATACTCGGAGGGTAACATTCATTAGCACGTTGTTGCGCAGTGAATGAATCGGTTAGGATCCGGTTGGATTGTTCATATTGGGTTCTGAGACTGCTTATTTTCTGTGACCGCAGTTCAGACTTGAGTCGGTATGTTTGTTGAAAACCGTTGTGCTTTGTCTCATATCGCGTTTCACGTTGGCACTTTTTATGAGTGCCACTGTCCAGTGGCGTCACTAGGCTGTTTTATTCGGGGCTAATGCCCCGGATCAAATTTGATTAGCCCCGAATATTTTTTGTTAAAAAAAGAAAAAAATATATCTAATTTTTTTTTTTTTTGCTGCATGCAGAGCCTGTGCTATATCCACACGTCGCACATGCCCCCATTTGTTAGGACTCTTGCGTAGCTTACTGCTAGGAATTTCTGTTCTGCTGCTCAAGATTTTAAGCCATGTATTTATGAACTTGCATTGAAGAAAATATATCCGTTTTTTGTGGTCTGTAAATAGGCCAATCTATGAGGCTAAATAGCATGCCAATATTGATGACTGATTGTGTCAAGTGCCTAAGGATGAATGCTAACATGATTTGTTTCCAACTTTTGCCTTAAGTTACAATTTAGCTAACTAACTAGCTGCTGCCCTTTTCAATTCCAATGCTGGCTGTCATTTCATTACCAATGTTAAGTGTCATAAATAGTTAACACGGGTGCTGATTCATGATTCTCTAAAAAAGAAATACCCAAAACATGTGATATGTTTTCAATTTGCAGAAAGTTTTGAAAAATCCAGGATGCCTGAGAGCCTTACTGCATTATATTCCATAATAGTTATTTCTTTAGGAACACTGAATGTTGTCTTTTCCTTCACAGAAAAAAAAATATTTCCACTATAAAATGATGCAGAAAAGGCACAGATAGATGAATAAAAATCCACCAGAATGCAGGAAATTAAGTGTTTGACGCTCAAACATTTCTGGGGGAGCACCCCCATACCCCCCACCTATAATTTGTCCCCCAAAATGTTGAAATGAAACCTAGCCTATATGACCCTGTACGCAGGTTGTATACAATATATCCATAGATATGTTGTTTTTACTTTTTGGATTAAAAAGAAAGCATGTCAGCAAACTCCATGTCGGCCCTTAGTATGATTATCATTTCATCATAGAGTGGCCCTTTGTGAAAATGAGTTTGACACACCTGATATAGGTAATGTAAGGTCTGTCTCACTTGTATTAATTTTACTCTGAAATAACTTGAATGGAACTTTAGATGTCTGGGGATAAGCAGCAGTCAGGTAGCTATTCAAAGCTATAATTACCTGCCTATTCTGTTTATTTAGGTAAAGCATTATGAAAAAAAATGCATGCGCAATAAAGTATACAACAAAATTTGCCGCACGCGCACTGTCCGATTCCCTCTTGGGCTAAGCCCCGGATGTTTCAGAAACCTAGAAACGCCCCTGCCACTGTCTCTGAGCATATGAGACAACCTGATTTTGTGTTGCCAGTGGGAAGAATGAACATGAATGAGTCTGTCCATTCTGGGTTGAAAGCTGTTTTCGCGGTCCACTTTTCTCTTCTTAGAGAGCGCCATGTGTAGTTATTTTTTTGTCTCCGGCTCACTCTGTCTGTCTCGCTGTTCTCCCGCTGTCTTTCTCACTGTTCTCCCGCTGTATTACTCAGTTTTCTACGCTGTATTACTGACTCTTCTCCCACTGTCTTACTGACTCTTCTCCCACTGTCTTACTGACTCTTCTCCCGCTGTCTTTCTCACTCTTCTCCCGATGTCTTTCTCACTCTTCTCCCGCTGTCTTTCTCACTCTTCTCCCGCTGTCTTTCTCACTCTTATCCCGCTGTATTACTCACTCTTATCCCGCTGCATTAGGCTACTCACTCTTCTTCCGCTGTCTTTCTCACTCTTCTCCCGCTGTCTCTCACCCTTCTCCCGCTGTCTTTCTCACTCTTCTCCCGCTGTCTTATCTGCCTTCTCCCGCTGTATTACTCACTCTTATCTGACTTCTTTCTCTGTAATTCTCGCACTTCTCTCTGTCATCTTTCGCATGATCGCACACTGTCTGTGAGTCAGGCAGCCTGTGCCGGGAATGCACAGATTCGATTGGCTGAGTAGCATCACGTGGGATGGCTTAACTCGAATGCAATTGGGTCAATGGATTTCCTGATTCCCTAAACCAGTACCGTAATGTCCAGAAACGCTGCGCCGGTCAAAATAGAAGCGCCCCGTCAAAATTAAAAATATTTGAATAATTGATTGACTATAGGTCCGGGTCCGTATAGGACTGGCGTCTGGGACCCGGACCGCGGTCTGCCTGTTAGTGACCCCCGCACTAGATGATAAGAGCCTATCATTGATAAGACATGACGCCGCCAATGATGGAAGGAAAGCCTTGAAATTATTAAGAGAACATTATTATGGAAAAAGCAAGCCCAGGGGCCGTATTCACAAAGGATCTTAGGGCTAAAAGTAGGTCCTAACTGGCGAATTTAGGAGTAACTCCTAAAAAATAATGGGTGTGTCACTCTTAAATTTAGGACTCCTAACTTTTTTCACTAAGAGCAATTCACAAAGTATTTTAGGCCTAAAAGTAGCACCTAAGTCTAGGAGAGCTTAAAAGTCCTCAAGAGGACTCCTAACTCAGTAAGTTCACAAAGAATCGTAAAATGCCTGCGAGACGAAATGTTAGGGTATTAAACTTGTTGTGGAGTAGTGTGCGATGCATTAAAGGCACCCAGTGCAACTTTCGAGGCTTAAAAATAAACATTCAATTTCTAGTCTTTTTTACACGTAGTAAGTTTCAATAACTCCATACCATTACATACCGACATTCAAGCAGCAAAGATGAGACGTCGTTGTGTGGTGAGAACTGATAGAAAATCGATAACAACAACAATGCCGCCATTTTCTTTATTTTTTGTAACCTACAATAAATAAAGCAGGCTTCCAGTCAATGGAAAAATGGCTTGATCCCCACCGGCGATTGTTGTTGTTTACGATTTTCTATCAGTTCACACCACACAGCGACGTCTCATCTTTGCTCCTTGAATGTCGATATGTAATGGTATGGAGTTATTGAAACTTACTACGTGTAAAAAAAGACTAGAAATTGAATGTTTATTTTTCATTGAATGTTTACATAAAGTTGCACTGGGTGCCTTTAACATCCCTGACTAACAGGAATAATCAGATTAGTCCCGAAATAAAATGTTTGGCCACACTACGTTATTTAGCAACAGGGGAAATGCAACTTTGCAATGCCGACGATTTAAAAATATCGCAACCATCAGTCAGCCGTGCCATAAACTTTCCTTTGGACATTCAACAATTACACAGGATCAAAGCCAACTTCATGGCACTTGCAGGTATGCCCGGTGTGGTCGTTGCTATTGACGGGACGCACATAAAAATAATTGCGCCATCAAAAGACGAGGACGTGTTCGTCAATATGAAGAAAGTGCATTCCATCAACACGCAGGTTGTTTTTGATGCAAATTTTAACATAGCCTACTGGATGTTGATGCAAAGTGGCCTGGAGCTTCAGCTACCCATGATTCGCGCATTTTAATGGTGTGCGGTCTGAGGCAGCTTTTTGAGATGTAGGCTACCAGGTGTCACTTGCTTGGTGACAGTGACTATCCATGCAAGACGCGGCTCTAGACACCGTGGCTCTAGACACCCTACCTCAATCCACAACCGGTCGTGTATGTTTGTGTGCTCTAGCATATTGAAGAAATCAGTAAACAATAATAAATATGGATTCAACAAATAAAAGGCATCAAAGAGCCAATACGATGTGTTTTACGCATAGGACTAAGCGTAATCTGCGTAATCACTTACATGTTATACTTTAATGTTGTGGAGAGAGGAATTGGGCAGATGAAACAACAGATGAAACTGAAGCACAGTAATCAATGTATGTGCCATTCTACACAACCTCTGCAAGCGGAGGAACATTCCACAGCCAGACGATGATGATGATGGCGATCAACATGACAAGGAATTTGGCTGTGTAGTACCGAGTGGACAGGCATTTAGGGATCACTTTGAAAACACATTTTAGGTAAACACCTTGGCACAAATCAGTCAACACTTACGTAGTTCATAATATTTATTTTCTTTTAAGTTGTACGTATTTTTATTGTTTGCTTTCTCTCTCTCTTGAACGTGCAGGTTACAACGTCATTATCGTGGTCTGCACAAAATTGTCATCATGCGTGTATTCTGCTAACTGCACTATAACTACTTAATAGGAATTCATTTCTAGCCTAGGCTATTTCCTTGTTTTTCGGTGATTGTCTGAATCACCGTTTTTCGGTGATGTCTGAACAACCAATCACCGAACTGACCGCTTCTAAACTCGTGCACGAGAATTGACGTAATCCATAGCAACGGCACGTCACTCTTAGTTCACTCTTTGTGATTTATCCTTAGTAAGAGTAGGTCTCAGCGGCTTTGTGAATAACTTTTAAGAAAAAACTCCTACGTAAAATGTTTTAGCGCGAGTTAGGAGCACTCCTAGCGGTAAGATAAAATGCTTTGTGAATACGGCCCCAGGATTCTAAACGTGTACACGTTTAGAATCCGGACCAGAGGAGACAGATCCTTCCAGGCTGTTGCACCCAGGCTCTGGAACGATCTTCCGCTCTCTCTGCGTTCAATGGAGTCTGTTGACTCCTTCAAAAAGCAACTACTTACAATTTAGCTAACTAACTAGCTGCTGCCCTTTTCAATTCCAATGCTGGCTGTCATTTCATTACCAATGTTAAGTGTCATAAATAGTTAACACGGGTGCTGATTCATGATTCTCTAAAAAAGAAATACCCAAAACATGTGATATGTTTTCAATTTGCAGAAAGTTTTGAAAAATCCAGGATGCCTGAGAGCCTTACTGCATTATATTCCATAATAGTTATTTCTTTAGGAACACTGAATGTTATATCTCACATAAAAAAAAATATTTCCACTATAAAATGATGCAGAAAAGGCACAGATAGATGAATAAAAATCCACCAGAATGCAGGAAATTAAGTGTTTGACGCTCAAACATTTCTGGGGGAGCACCCCCATACCCCCCACCTATAATTTGTCCCCCAAAATGTTGAAATGAAACCTAGCCTATATGACCCTGTACGCAGGTTGTATACAATATATCCATAGATATGTTGTTTTTACTTTTTGGATTAAAAAGAAAGCATGTCAGCAAACTCCATGTCGGCCCTTAGTATGATTATCATTTCATCATAGAGTGGCCCTTTGTGAAAATGAGTTTGACACACCTGATATAGGTAATGTAAGGTCTGTCTCACTTGTATTAATTTTACTCTGAAATAACTTGAATGGAACTTTAGATGTCTGGGGATAAGCAGCGGGAGAACAAAATCAAGTTGCACTGGGTGCCTTTAACATCCCTGACTAACAGGAATAATCAGATTAGTCCCGAAATAAAATGTTTGGCCACACTACGTTATTTAGCAACAGGGGAAATGCAACTTTGCAATGCCGACGATTTAAAAATATCGCAACCATCAGTCAGCCGTGCCATAAACTTTCCTTTGGACATTCAACAATTACACAGGATCAAAGCCAACTTCATGGCACTTGCAGGTATGCCCGGTGTGGTCGTTGCTATTGACGGGACGCACATAAAAATAATTGCGCCATCAAAAGACGAGGACGTGTTCGTCAATATGAAGAAAGTGCATTCCATCAACACGCAGGTTGTTTTTGATGCAAATTTTAACATAGCCTACTGGATGTTGATGCAAAGTGGCCTGGAGCTTCAGCTACCCATGATTCGCGCATTTTAATGGTGTGCGGTCTGAGGCAGCTTTTTGAGATGTAGGCTACCAGGTGTCACTTGCTTGGTGACAGTGACTATCCATGCAAGACGCGGCTCTAGACACCGTGGCTCTAGACACCCTACCTCAATCCACAACCGGTCGTGTATGTTTGTGTGCTCTAGCATATTGAAGAAATCAGTAAACAATAATAAATATGGATTCAACAAATAAAAGGCATCAAAGAGCCAATACGATGTGTTTTACGCATAGGACTAAGCGTAATCTGCGTAATCACTTACATGTTATACTTTAATGTTGTGGAGAGAGGAATTGGGCAGATGAAACAACAGATGAAACTGAAGCACAGTAATCAATGTATGTGCCATTCTACACAACCTCTGCAAGCGGAGGAACATTCCACAGCCAGACGATGATGATGATGGCGATCAACATGACAAGGAATTTGGCTGTGTAGTACCGAGTGGACAGGCATTTAGGGATCACTTTGAAAACACATTTTAGGTAAACACCTTGGCACAAATCAGTCAACACTTACGTAGTTCATAATATTTATTTTCTTTTAAGTTGTACGTATTTTTATTGTTTGCTTTCTCTCTCTCTTGAACGTGCAGGTTACAACGTCATTATCGTGGTCTGCACAAAATTGTCATCATGCGTGTATTCTGCTAACTGCACTATAACTACTTAATAGGAATTCATTTCTAGCCTAGGCTATTTCCTTGTTTTTCGGTGATTGTCTGAATCACCGTTTTTCGGTGATGTCTGAACAACCAATCACCGAACTGACCGCTTCTAAACTCGTGCACGAGAATTGACGTAATCCATAGCAACGGCACGTCACTCTTAGTTCACTCTTTGTGATTTATCCTTAGTAAGAGTAGGTCTCAGCGGCTTTGTGAATAACTTTTAAGAAAAAACTCCTACGTAAAATGTTTTAGCGCGAGTTAGGAGCACTCCTAGCGGTAAGATAAAATGCTTTGTGAATACGGCCCCAGGATTCTAAACGTGTACACGTTTAGAATCCGGACCAGAGGAGACAGATCCTTCCAGGCTGTTGCACCCAGGCTCTGGAACGATCTTCCGCTCTCTCTGCGTTCAATGGAGTCTGTTGACTCCTTCAAAAAGCAACTAAAGACCTATTTGTTTGCTCATGCTTTTGCTTAGCTGTCTTGGGGCTGCTATGATTGTAACCTAGTTGTCTTGGCCTTTTAAACTTAAATTTGTATGTACTTCTTAACTGTGTATTGTTATTGTTTTTGTTTTAACTGTGAAGCGCTTTGTGACCCTGGTCTGTGAAAGGCGCTGAACAAATAAAGCTTACTTACTTACTTACTTACTTACTTACTTACTTACTTACTTACACTTCATTGACCACCATGCAAATGGAAGGGAATGAGACTGACTGATTATATGATAAGGGCTAAGAATATAATTTCAGCTCTTCGTGATGCAGGAGAGAACATGAGTGACGGGCTGCTTGTAGCCACCATTTTGAATGGACTGCCAGACTCATTCAGACCACTGGCGGTCCATGTTACACAAAATGAGGACAACGTGACATTCAAGGACTTCAAGAGAAGACTGAGCGTCGATGAAGAATCTGAGATGAGGACAACCGGACCTGCAGACAGTGTGATGAAGACCATGATGAAGAGTAGCACAAACAAGGCACCAAGACACACTGGAAGGAAGGGGAAGCCACTCTGACGTGTTACAAATGTGGAGAAAAAGGACATATCAGGAGCAGGTGTAGCAAGAAAGTGTGGTGCAGTCACTGCAAGAGCAACACACACGCAGAGTCTCTATGCAGGAAAAAGGGAAAAAAACGAGAGGCCATCTGTCAACGTGTCAACGTGAAGAATAAAGGGATTGTAGGAGCCTAAATGCCTATTTGCTTTATTTAAGTTCATATTTTACAATGACGGTTGGATTTTCATAAGTGAAATAATATATGATATGATATGATATGAAAACTTTATTTCAGACTTAAGTCCATAAATAGCAAGTACAATAAAAAATACAATACAAAAATATAGAAAGTCAGTTAATATTAGGGCCCGACCGATTCATCGGCCTGCCGATTTAATCGGCCGATTATAGCCTTTTTGAAAATAATCAACATCTGCCAAAAAGACGCAGATTACAACCGTTTTTTTTTTTTAAATGTTATTGCGCTTAATATCCTGCAGATTGCGCTCCTACTCGCCTTGCTAACTAACAACTTAACTAACAACTTTAGCTGGAGTAAAAAAGAGGAGATTGAATTTTATCGTACAACATGAAAGCACGCTCGCTCAGGCAGCTGCGCACTCACCTCACCAATGTACACAAGACGCGTTGTTTGAGCATGTTGTGCCTGTTTTTCTTTAGGTCCCAGGCCATGTTAATTTGTTATACTGTAGACTCTAACGGTGAGACCATACTGCTCAGCACGCACGTGTTAGTCACTGCTCACGAGCGCAGCACATTGGGAGTTAGTTATTTATTTTACATTTTACATACATTTACTCATTTTTGACTGTAAATGTATTCTTAAACACTCAAAGGTTCTGCATTCAATTCACATATTCGTCAAAAGTGTTTAAAGTATATTTAAGGTATCAAAAACTACGTTTTATTGGCTTTTTTTTGTTTGTTTTTAATCGGCCGATTAAATCGTAGTCGTAATTTTTCTCTGAAAATAATCGGCATCGGCACTCATAAATCAATATCGGTCTGGCCCTAGTTAATATACAAACATTTCAGCCAGTGCACCCTCAGGCTGGAGGTATAGTGAGCACAGCTCAGAGTGGGATTTACAAGTACCACAATGATACCATTCCGAGATTCCTCCAAACGTTTCATAAATTTAAACATGAGATTTCTTAAAAGTGCATGGAATGTGCTCACTCCTGCAGTGACAAACATCTGGCTGGCACTGCCCCCTCTGGGTATTTTTAAAAGGATGCATAGCATCATTGTACGCAACTCTCAGCCTCTGCATGCTAGATTTCTTGTAGCTTGACCATAATTGAGCGCAGTAAAAGCGGTGTACAATATGCTTTGAACAGGGCTACCTTCACCTCTGTTGAACAAAAGCTGAACTTGCGTGCAATTGTGTTTGCCTGGGCGTATAGTTTGCGTATAGTTTGCAGCATTGTCTGTACACATCATCATCATCAACTGATCATTTATAAAATGTCCAAGGTATTTTACCCTTCTAGATACATCTAGAATATTGCCAGACAGTTGGAACGCAGGGAAATTTAGCCTTTTATCCTGCTTGGTTCTACATATTAAAACAGCACTCTTGCTAGCATTATATTTAATGTCATGTTTTAATACATACTCAGTGCAGATATTAAGGAGTTGCTGTAGTCCAGCACTACTTGGGCTCATAATGACCAGATCATCTGCATACATAAGGTGATTCACCAACATCTCACCAGTCATACACCCTATGTTACAGGCTCTCAATTGCATGGACAAATCATTGACATACAAGTTGAATAAAATTGGAGACAAGATTCCTCCCTGCCTAACGCCATGGCCAACTCCAAAGGGTGCTGATATACTACCTCCCCATTTAATCTGCATCTTCTGGTGAGCATACCAGTAGATCAGAACCCTTACAATATACCCAGGCACACCCCTTTGTGTTAGCTTCATGAACAGTTTCCTGTGGTTAACTATCAAATGCTTTGGAGGCATCGATAAAGCACATAAGGACAGATGAATTTTTGGCCCTGTACAGGTTCACTATTTCCTTGAATGCATATATAAACATGTCTGTCCCATGCTTTGGTTTAAAACCAAACTGATTGTCGCAAGAAGAAAGATACCCAGTTATTCTATCAAGTAGGATTCTTTCCACAACTTTTGATAGAATGCTTGCTAGCGCTATTGGCCTATAATTATCCATGCAACTTACTCTCCCAGCTTTGTCCTTAAGCACCGGGACCAGCAAGATGGATAACATTGAATCCGGTACTATGCCATGGATCATAAAACCAGTGAGACTGAGAGCTAGGAGAGGAGCTAGCCTCAAACTGGCATTTTTGAGATGTTCAGCTGAAATAAAGTCCAAACCACATGCTTTATTGTTTGGCAGTGTATGGATGGCATCAAAAACCGCATGAGTACTTATTGTTTCAACACTCATATCAGAGTCAACCACGTATGGATCACTCTTTATGCAGTTAAACAAGGAGCTGTAGTGCTGTCTCCATAATGCTGCAATGTTCTCTGTACCAGAAATGCCTTCAACATTACATGGGAGGGATGGTTTACATTTGTTAAGAGCTCTCACCTCTTTCCAAAAATCAGTGGTGTTATTACTCAGAGAATTGTTGGCCATAGAATCAGCCTTCATAACTTGCTCATTTTTGGATATGAAACGCACAGCATACTTGAATCCGGCATTTGCAAGCTTTTTATGCTCAAGCTCAGGGCCTTGCCTAGGTTTTCCAGCCATGTCCCAGAGTTGATATGCTTCACGAGCCTCAGTATGATACATCGCTACATGCTCATTCCAGCCGGGTCTAATGTTAATTTTCTTGTTCTGCGTGTCAGTTTTATAAAAAGGTTTCCCACCATCATACAGGGCCGACACCACATTGTCATACATGGAACAGAGGTCTCTCTTATGCTCAAACCTCTTACAATTGGCATCCTTACACAAAATAGCTTCTTTAGGCAGATGTATATGACTTAAAAGTTTGTCTGTGTTGTTATAATAAGCCAACAAGTTATCTTTAGTGAGAGATGACCAGTCCAATTTTGCAGTGAACTCATTATTCAAAGCACTTTCATTACTGACTGGAATATCACCAACATTTACAGTAAATGCAAGGGGTATATGGTCTGTCACTGCCACCCCATACTTTATGCTCATATTCCCTAAAGCCATATGCCCATCGGCTGTACTAATACAATGGTCAAGCCAAGATGTAGTGTGCCAGGCCTCACTTATGTATGTGTAACTGTCAATGGGCAGCAGAAGTTTGCTTGACAAAACAAAGTTGTTTTCCTCACAGAAGTGGGCCAGGTGGTTAGCAAATACAGAGGTATTGTCTGCAATATCAGCATTCATATCCCCAATAACATATACGCTGGATGTATCGTTATCTTGTATAAAAGCATTGATAAAAGCCAGCCTGTTAAGATATTCTTCCTCATTTTCACGAGACTCATATGGTGTATATACATTGAGAATAACAAAACTATTATCTTTATATGTATATTGTAGACCAATACACCAATCAACGTCCAGCCTAATTGGCTTCATCACAGCATCAAGTTTTTTGTCCCAAAGCACAGCCACTCCCCCTGGTATTCTGCCTCTAATTACTGCTGTGCTGAGATCAGTCGTTGATTCCCCCACTCCAAGGAATTTTGGGTTAAAAGAGTTCAGTTTTTCCAGTTCTTGGACAGGTAAAAAAGTCTCTTGCAGGCATAAGATGTCACATTCCTCTAGCAACCTGTCAATAACAATGCGACGAGCTTTATCCCCTGCACTCATCCCCAGGCGCATGCCACGACAGTTGTAAGAAAGTACCCGAATGGACATAGGCCTACTCATAGTGTTGAATTGACACCGGAGGGCACATTTACCTCTCCTACGGAACTGCGGTCAAGTGAGCCGCCATTCGTTCATCCGCGGTTCAGCCAGCCGTCACACAAAATCTTCGTGCGCCTTTACTCTAAACATCCTTTGGTTGGTATCTCGCAACGTTTTCAAAATAAAAGCCTTCACCTACGTGCGTAGATATATAGAACACTAGCTGTCTTACGGCGGCGTCTAGAATGTCCGCACTTGCGGACATCTTGCCAGTCAGCTGCTCACCCATAACATTGTGTTGGTAGTGGTACATGTACTTTTTAAATAACCATAACTTGCTACATTTTCAAACGGTTTACAAACGGTTTGGTTTCTTACAAACATTATTAACGTGGTTATAATATTGTACCTATTTTAGAACATTTAAACTTTTTAAAAAATCTAACATAATTATTCATCAGTATCAAGTATACAGTGCCGTAACTACATCTCTGATGTTTATAACAAAACAAACTGTTTAAAAATGTAGCAAGGTGGTTATGGTTATTTAAAAAGTGCATGTACCACTACCAAGTCAACACAGTGTTATGGGTGAGCAGCTGACGGTGGCAAGTTGGCCGCCAGTGCGGACCTTCGAATCCATTGACCAGCAGAATATGCATGCGTACGTTTTTCAAATGACATTTTCTCTAAATCTATACAGTAAAATCAAATGGTTCATTGTGTACAAGTAGTCGGTACACCAGTTAGTATGGTCATATCAGTCAGTGCCTGAACTTATGCGAAATTCGGTCTTTAGCTCACTTCAAAGTGCTGACAAAATGCAATTTGCAAAGGTGAGAATATGCATGTGTACGTCTTTCAAATGACATTTTCTCTATATCTATACAGTAAAATCACATAGTTCCTTGTGTACAAGTAGTCAGCACACCGGTTAATATGGTCATATCAGTCAGTGCCTGAACTTATGTGAAATTCTGTCTATAGCTCACTTCAAAGTGCTGACATAATGCAATTTGCAAAGGTGAGAATATGCATGTGTACGTTTTTCAAATGACATTTTCTCTAAATCTATACAGTAAAATCACATAGTTCCTTGTGTACAAGTAGTCAGCACACCGGTTAATATGGTGATATCAGTCAGTGCCTGAACTTATGTGAAATTCGGTCTATAGCTCACTTCAAAGTGCTGACATAATGCAATTTTGCAAAGGCGAGAATATGCATGTGTACGTTTTTCAAATGACATTTTCTCTAAATCTATACAGTAAAATCAAATGGTTCCGTGTGTACAAGTAGCCGGTACACCAGTTAGTATGGTCATATCAGTCAGTGCCTGAACTTATGTGAAATTCGGTCTATAGCTCACTTCAAAGTGCTGACATAATGCAATTTGCAAAGGTGAGAATATGCATGTGTACGTTTTTCAAATGACATTTTCTCTAAATCTATACAGTAAAATCAAATGGTTCCGTGTGTACAAGAAGTCGGTACACCAGTTAGTATGGTCATATCAGTCAGTGCCTGAACTTATGTGAAATTCTGTCTATAGCTCACCTCAAAGTGCTGACATAATGCAATTTTGCAAAGGCGACAATATGCATGTGTACATTTTTCAAATGAAAATTTCTCAAAATCTATACAGTAAAATCACATAGTTCCTTGTGAAAAAGTAGTCAGCACACTGGTTAATATGGTCATATCAGTCAGTGCCTGAACTTATGCGAAATTCGGTCTTTAGCTCACTTCAAAGTGCTGAAATAATACAATTTGCAAAGGTGAGAATATGCATGTGTACGTCTTTCAAATGACATTTTCTCTAAATCTAGACAGTAAAATCACATAGTTCCTTGTGTACAAGTAGTCAGCACACCGGTTAATATCGTGATATCAGTCAGTGCCTAAACTTATGTGAAATTCTGTCTATAGCTCACTTCAAAGTGCTGACATAATGCAATTTGCAAAGGTGAGAATATGCATGTGTACGTTTTTCAAATGACATTTTCTCTAAATCTATATGATATGACCATATTAACCACTGCGCTGACTACTTGTACACAATGTCATTTGAAAAACGTACACATGCATATTCTCACCTTTGCAAATTGCATTATGTCAGCACTTTGAAGTGAGCTAAAGACCGAATTTCACATAAGTTCAGGCACTGACTGATATGACCATACTAACTGGTGTACCGACTACTTGTACACAAGGAACTATGTAATTTTACAGTATAGATTTAGAGAAAATGTCATTTGAAAAACGTACACATGCATATTCTCACCTTTGCAAATTGCATTATGTCTGCACTTTGAAGTGAGCTATAGACCGAATTTCACATAAGTTCAGGCACTGACTGATATGACCATACTAACTGGTGTACCGACTACTTGTACACACGGAACCATTTGATTTTACTGTATAGATTTAGAGAAAATGTCATTTGAAAAACGTACACATGCATATTCTCGCCTTTGCAAAATTGCATTATGTCAGCACTTTGAAGTGAGCTAAAGACCGAATTTCGCATAAGTTCAGGCACTGACTGATATGACCATATTAACCACTGCGCTGACTACTTGTACACAAGGAACTATGTGATTTTACTGTATAGATTTTGAGAAAATGTCATTTGAAAGACGTACACATGCATATTCTCAACTTTGCAAATTGCATTATGTCAGCACTTTGAAGTGAGCTAAAGACCGAATTTCGCATAAGTTCAGGCACTGACTGATATCACCATATTAACCGGTGTGCTGACTACTTGTACACAAGGAACTATGTAATTTTACAGTATAGATTTAGAGAAAATGTCATTTGAAAAACGTACACATGCATATTCTCACCTTTGCAAATTGCATTATGTCTGCACTTTGAAGTGAGCTATAGACCGAATTTCACATAAGTTCAGGCACTGACTGATATGACCATACTAACTGGTGTACCGACTACTTGTACACACGGAACCATTTGATTTTACTGTATAGATTTAGAGAAAATGTCATTTGAAAAACGTACACATGCATATTCTCGCCTTTGCAAAATTGCATTATGTCAGCACTTTGAAGTGAGCTAAAGACCGAATTTCGCATAAGTTCAGGCACTGACTGATATGACCATATTAACCACTGCGCTGACTACTTGTACACAAGGAACTATGTGATTTTACTGTATAGATTTAGAGAAAATGTCATTTGAAAGACGTACACATGCATATTCTCAACTTTGCAAATTGCATTATGTCAGCACTTTGAAGTGAGCTAAAGACCGAATTTCGCATAAGTTCAGGCACTGACTGATATCACCATATTAACCGGTGTGCTGACTACTTGTACACAAGGAACGATGTAATTTTACTGTATAGATTTTGAGAAAATGTCATTTGAAAGACGTACACATGCATATTCTCAACTTTGCAAATTGCATTATGTCAGCACTTTGAAGTGAGCTAAAGACCGAATTTCGCATAAGTTCAGGCACTGACTGATATGACCATATTAACCACTGCGCTGACTACTTGTACACAAGGAACTATGTGATTTTACTGTATAGATTTAGAGAAAATGTCATTTGAAAGACGTACACATGCATATTCTCAACTTTGCAAATTGCATTATGTCAGCACTTTGAAGTGAGCTAAAGACCGAATTTCGCATAAGTTCAGGCACTGACTGATATCACCATATTAACCGGTGTGCTGACTACTTGTACACAAGGAACGATGTAATTTTACTGTATAGATTTAGAGAAAATGTCATTTGAAAGACGTACACATGCATATTCTCACCTTTGCAAATTGCATTATGTCAGCACTTTGAAGTGAGCTAAAGACCGAATTTCGCATAAGTTCAGGCACTGACTGATATCACCATATTAACCGGTGTGCTGACTACTTGTACACAAGGAACTATGTAATTTTACAGTATAGATTTAGAGAAAATGTCATTTGAAAAACGTACACATGCATATTCTCACCTTTGCAAATTGCATTATGTCTGCACTTTGAAGTGAGCTATAGACCGAATTTCACATAAGTTCAGGCACTGACTGATATGACCATACTAACTGGTGTACCGACTACCTGTACACACGGAACCATTTGATTTTACAGTATAGATTTAGAGAAAATGTCATTTGAAAGACGTACACATGCATATTCTCACCTTTGCAAATTGCATTATGTCAGCACTTTGAAGTGAGCAATAGACAGAATTTCACATAAGTTCAGGCACTGACTGATATGACCATATTAACCACTGCGCTGACTACTTGTACACAAGGAACTATGTGATTTTACTGTATAGATTTAGAGAAAATGTCATTTGAAAGACGTACACATGCATATTCTCACCTTTGCAAATTGCATTATGTCAGCACTTTGAAGTGAGCTATAGACCGAATTTCGCATAAGTTCAGGCACTGACTGATATCACCATATTAACCGGTGTGCTGACTACTTGTACACAAGGAACGATGTAATTTTACTGTATAGATTTAGAGAAAATGTCATTTGAAAGACGTACACATGCATATTCTCACCTTTGCAAATTGCATTATGTCAGCACTTTGAAGTGAGCTAAAGACCGAATTTCGCATAAGTTCAGGCACTGACTGATATCACCATATTAACCGGTGTGCTGACTACTTGTACACAAGGAACTATGTAATTTTACAGTATAGATTTAGAGAAAATGTCATTTGAAAAACGTACACATGCATATTCTCACCTTTGCAAATTGCATTATGTCTGCACTTTGAAGTGAGCTATAGACCGAATTTCACATAAGTTCAGGCACTGACTGATATGACCATACTAACTGGTGTACCGACTACCTGTACACACGGAACCATTTGATTTTACAGTATAGATTTAGAGAAAATGTCATTTGAAAGACGTACACATGCATATTCTCACCTTTGCAAATTGCATTATGTCAGCACTTTGAAGTGAGCAATAGACAGAATTTCACATAAGTTCAGGCACTGACTGATATGACCATATTAACCACTGCGCTGACTACTTGTACACAAGGAACTATGTGATTTTACTGTATAGATTTAGAGAAAATGTCATTTGAAAGACGTACACATGCATATTCTCACCTTTGCAAATTGCATTATGTCAGCACTTTGAAGTGAGCTATAGACAGAATTTCACATAAGTTCAGGCACTGACTGATATGACCATATTAACCACTGCGCTGCCTACTTGTACACAAGGAACTATGTGATTTTACTGTATAGATTTAGAGAAAATGTCATTTGAAAGACGTACACATGCATATTCTCAACTTTGCAAATTGCATTATGTCAGCACTTTGAAGTGAGCTAAAGACCGAATTTCGCATAAGTTCAGGCACTGACTGATATCACCATATTAACCGGTGTGCTGACTACTTGTACACAAGGAACGATGTAATTTTACTGTATAGATTTAGAGAAAATGTCATTTGAAAAACGTACACATGCATATTCTCACCTTTGCAAATTGCATTATGTCTGCACTTTGAAGTGAGCTATAGACCGAATTTCACATAAGTTCAGGCACTGACTGATATGACCATACTAACTGGTGTACCGACTACTTGTACACACGGAACCATTTGATTTTACTGTATAGATTTAGAGAAAATGTCATTTGAAAGACGTACACATGCATATTCTCACCTTTGCAAATTGCATTATGTCAGCACTTTGAAGTGAGCAATAGACAGAATTTCACATAAGTTCAGGCACTGACTGATATGACCATATTAACCACTGCGCTGACTACTTGTACACAAGGAACTATGTGATTTTACTGTATAGATTTAGAGAAAATGTCATTTGAAAGACGTACACATGCATATTCTCACCTTTGCAAATTGCATTATGTCAGCACTTTGAAGTGAGCTATAGACAGAATTTCACATAAGTTCAGGCACTGACTGATATGACCATATTAACCACTGCGCTGACTACTTGTACACAAGGAACTATGTGATTTTACTGTATAGATTTTGAGAAAATGTCATTTGAAAGACGTACACATGCATATTCTCAACTTTGCAAATTGCATTATGTCAGCACTTTGAAGTGAGCTAAAGACCGAATTTCGCATAAGTTCAGGCACTGACTGATATGACCATATTAACCACTGCGCTGACTACTTGTACACAAGGAACTATGCGTTTTACTGTATAGATTTAGAGAAAATGTCATTTGAAAGACGTACACATGCATATTCTCAACTTTGCAAATTGCATTATGTCTGCACTTTGAAGTGAGCTATAGACCGAATTTCACATAAGTTCAGGCACTGACTGATATGACCATACTAACTGGTGTACCGACTACTTGTACACACGGAACCATTTGATTTTACTGTATAGATTTAGAGAAAATGTCATTTGAAAAACGTACACATGCATATTCTCGCCTTTGCAAAATTGCATTATGTCAGCACTTTGAAGTGAGCTAAAGACCGAATTTCGCATAAGTTCAGGCACTGACTGATATGACCATATTAACCACTGCGCTGACTACTTGTACACAAGGAACTATGTGATTTTACTGTATAGATTTAGAGAAAATGTCATTTGAAAGACGTACACATGCATATTCTCAACTTTGCAAATTGCATTATGTCAGCACTTTGAAGTGAGCTATAGACCGAATTTCACATAAGTTCAGGCACTGACTGATATGACCATACTAACTGGTGTACCGACTACTTGTACACACGGAACCATTTGATTTTACTGTATAGATTTAGAGAAAATGTCATTTGAAAGACGTACACATGCATATTCTCAACTTTGCAAATTGCATTATGTCAGCACTTTGAAGTGAGCTAAAGACCGAATTTCGCATAAGTTCAGGCACTGACTGATATGACCATATTAACCACTGCGCTGACTACTTGTACACAAGGAACTATGTGATTTTACTGTATAGATTTAGAGAAAATGTCATTTGAAAGACGTACACATGCATATTCTCACCTTTGCAAATTGCATTATGTCAGCACTTTGAAGTGAGCTAAAGACCGAATTTCGCATAAGTTCAGGCACTGACTGATATGACCATATTATCCGCTGTGCTGACTACTTGTACACAAGGAACTATGTGATTTTACTGTATAGATTTAGAGAAAATGTCATTTGAAAAACGTACACATGCATATTCTGCTGGCCAATGGAGTCGAACGTCCGCACTGGCGGCCAACTTGCCACAGACAGCTGCTCACCCATAACACTGTGTTGGTAGTGGTACATGTACTTTTTAAACCATAACCACCTTGCTACATTTTCAAACGGTTTGTTTTGTTCTAAACGTCAGAGATGTAGTTAAGGCACTGCATATTTGATACTGATGAATAATTATGTTAGATTCTAAAAAAATTGAATAATGTTCTAAAATAGGTACAATATTATAACCACGTTAATAAAGTTTGTAAGAAACCAAACCGTTTGTAAACCGGTTGAAAATGTAGCAAGTTATGGTTATTTAAAAAGTACATGTACCAATATCAACACAATGTTATGGGTGAGCAGCAGACTGGCAAGATGGCAGCAAGTGCGGACGTTCTAGACGCCGCCGTAAGACATCTAGTATTCTATATCTCTAGTCTACACACGTAGGTGAAGGCTTTTATTTTGAAAACGTTGCGAGATACCACCCAAAGGCTGTTTAGAGTCAAGGCGCACGAAGATTTTGTGTGACGGCTGGCTTAACCGCGGATGAACGAATAGCGGCTCACTTGACCGCAGTCCTACGGAAGGCACATTATTTGACCCAACAGCACTGGCCTTGCGTGGTTCATAATAACGCCGTACTAGGGCCCCCTCAGGCCACAGAGTGTACATTTCACTGATGTCATTACATTCAGCAGTCACTTTGAAAGATCCAAACCTGCTACGTACATTTTGAATTTTCTGGCAGGTGACCACTTTGATAAGTTTGCTTTTAAGATATTCAGAAAGCGTCTCCGCCTCCAGATCTGGGGAGAATTTAGTAGCAAACACACTCACTAATTTAGTCCTCACCGTTAGTATAGTACTCACAGCACTGGTGCCGACGATAGATACAGGTCCAGTCCTCTTTCTTCCAATGGAAATAGCACAAGCCCCTGAGCCTTCAGCGACGTTCCGCCGTGGATTCTGACGAGACCGCCCATCTTTAACAACTTTACTCCATCGCGGGGAGCCAGTCGAAGACCCAGCTGGGTCTTTTCCCGTTGCACCACTTCCCACGTTGAGGCCAACGGTTGTCACCACCTTCTCATCGCGACGCACCCCTGTGCTCAGGTCCGGCATAGCCGGACCTGAATGTTCTCCCCACATTCATTCAGTACCTTAAGGCAGAGTTTTATATTGTTCATATCTTTGCACTGTCCATTATGACCAATGCACCGCTGTGTAGTAGCGGGACAGAGCTCAAACAAAACATTATTGGAGGCTTCAATCGCCGCAGAGTCGAACGTGTTAGTTGCCAGTAACACGATCTCATCCTGACTTAGAGTCTTAATCTTGACAGCTAGGAAATTAAGTAGTTCATCCTCCACAATTACCCTGCCATCAATAGTCTTGTATATCTCTGGTTTTGATCGAGAACGTTTAAAAACCGGAGCAACACCGACCGCACCTGCAGTGTCCGCCAGTGACGTCATCACGCCAATAGTTAATTGTGTTAATTTCGAATACATAGAATTTTGTTTTGTAATTCACTTGCAATATTTTTGTTGTACGCGCACATTTAGTTACTTTATTTTGAAGTGTGACAGGAACTTAATTGTTTTAACTACCGGGGTCAGACATAACAAGCGTGGAGCCACACCGTTTTTTGACATCTCAATTTCTCTCTCTCGTTCTCTTACCTCTAATCATAACCTCATTGTGGAAAATGTTTTTTTTGTATTTTGCGTTGGACAAGTAAACCCTTTAAACATCACGTCGTGGTCCGGTGGATTATTTTCGTGGATATTGGATGAGGTCGTCGAAGGGAAAACGGAGCGTAAAGCTGAAGCTTCCCATTAGACCTTTTGAATCTACAGGGATAATGGTGGACGCCGGAGCGACATCTCATATTGTGAACGACATCGCCAAGTTCAAGAGCTTTGACAACACATTCCAGCCCGACACCCATTCTATCGAGCTCGCGGATCATGGGACCAAGTGCAGTGGGATGGCGCAACGCAGAGGGACGGCGCTGATCTACCTGCTAGACAACGAGGGACGACAACAAAGAACGCAGCTACAGGAGGCACTGTATATGCTAACCTACCCACACAAAATCTTCTCAGTGGCAAGGGCAACAAACGGAGGAGTGACAGTGACATTCAAGAAGGGAGACACATGATCACCAAGAAAGGGGACAGGATTGACTTCCCCTTTCCCATGAGTGGTAATCTGTTTTACTTGCCAACTGTTCAGAAAAATGTTGATAAATGCAATATGTGCCATGACATGCAAACCTGGCATGAAATATTGGGTCATTGCAATGATGAGGACGTACAAAAATTTATGGGTGTGGTAAGAGGTATGGAAATCTTAGGCAGTGCAGCCAGGCCAGCACAGCTGTGTGAAATATGTGCAAAGGGTAAATTCACACAGACAAGGAATAGAGAGCCAGACAGAAAGGCTACAGAGCCCTTACAACTGGTCCATACTGATTTAGCCAGTCCTATGAGAACCCCAAGCTTAGAAGGTCACAAATATGCACAGTCTTTTACAGACGACTATTCAGGTGCCATGACTGTATATTTTCTCAAATGCAAAAGTGATGCAGTACATGCCACAGAGAGGTTCTTAGCAGACTCCGCCCCTTTTGGGGAAGTTAAATGTCTACGCTCGGATAATGGTACTGAATTTACAAGCAAGGAATTCAAAGCACTGTTAACCAAAATTAAGATTAAGCACAAGACATCTGCACCCTATTCGCCTCACCAAAATGGCACGGCAGAGAGAGGTTGGAGAACCCTCTATGAGATGGGCAGGTGTATGCTTTTTAACAGTAAACTACCAGACAAAATGTGGAATTATGCGCGAAACAGGTGTTACAGTAAACACAAAAAGAAAACACCTTATGAGATGCTCACAGGCAAGAAGCCAGACATGTCCAAACTTCAGAAATTCGGATCTGTGTGCTTTGCATACACACAAGAGAAAGGGAAGTTAGATCCTAGATGTGAGCAGGGTCGTTTTATCGGGTACGACAAGAACAGCCCAGCTTATCTTGTGTATTATCCAGACACAGAAAAGGTCCAAAAACACAGGCTAGTGAAATTCACAAACAAGACAGTCAACGAAAAAGAAACCCAAACACATGGACCACCACTGAGTATCAGGACACCCCAGAGGTACACCCCAGGGTCCTTGACAATGAGAAAAATTATGATGAAAAAATGGGAAATGCATCAGGTCAAAGTGTTCAAGATGATGTTTCTGTTTCTGAGATTAAAGGTGAACAGTCTAGCGCTGGGGGTCAGGGAAGAAAGAACCCACCTAGAGCTAGGAGAAGGCCTGTGCACCTACATGAATATGACATGGAAGACACAGCGGACAGGCTGGTAACTTTTGTAGACTCATGTTATAGAGCAGTTTGCGACATACCACAAAATTACCAGGATGCCATATGATCAACCAGGTCACGGCAGTGGATAAGTGCAATGAATGACGAAATGCAGTCACTAAAAGAGAATGATCCATTCAAAATCGTCCAGTTGCCACCAGGCAAAAAGACATGGGGGGGTAGGTGGGTGTATACACTCAAGAGTGATATGGATGGGTCAGATAAGTATAAAGCAAGATTTGTTGCAAAAGGTTATTGCCAAAAACAAGGCATTGATCATGAGGAAACATTCTCGCCTACTGCTGACGTGACAACTGTCAGAGTAGTCATGGAAAAAGCAGTGCAGGAAGATCTAGTTTTACATCAAATGGATGTGAAAACCGCATACCTGCACGCACCAATTGACTGTGAGGTTTATCTCGAACAACCTGAAGGTTATGAGAAATTCACAAACAGGATAGTATGCAAATTAGAGAAGTCCTTATATGGTCTCAAGCAGTCAGGCCGAAACTGGAATTCTCTGTTGCATGCATATCTCACTGAAAATGGTTTTGATCAAAATCCTGCTGATAACTGCCAATACACAAGGTAAAAAGAAAATGAAAAAGTGATTTTTATTGTGTGGGTTGATGATCTGATAATTGCCGCTAACAATGAGGAGGTTGTGAAAAATGTCAAAGTGATGCTCACTGAGAGGTTTAAAATGAAAGACCTGGGGAAATTAAACCATTTTCTAGGGATAGATTTTAAACAGTCAGAGGATCAAGTCACAATGACACAACACAGGTATGTGAACAAAATCATCTCCAGATTTGGGATGCAGGATTGTAAGGCCAGAGAGACCCCATGCGAGTCAAAACTCGAATACACAGAAAATGCTTTAATAATGGAAGATCCAAGGATCTATTGAGAGGCAGTGGGAAGTTTGATCTATTTGGCTACTTGCACTAGACCAGATTTTATGTGGCCAGTAAACTTTCCCAGCATTTTGCTGAACCAAGTGAAGAGCATTGGAACACTGCAAAGCACATGTTCAGGTATCTTAAAAGGTACAACAGACCGTGGGTTATGTTTTAAAAAGGATGACACAGGTGAACTTGGTCTAATAGTCCACAGTGATGCTGACTGGGCATCTGAGTTCACAGACAGACGTAGCACGACAGGGTACTGTGCCAGTTTAAGTGAGAAAATTGCACTAATTTCATGGAAGAGTCGAAAGCAACCAACAGTTGCACTGTCTACCTGCGAGGCAGAATACATGGCCTTAGCGTCAGCCATACAGGAGTGTATGTATTTGCAACAGTTACTCAAGGGTATTTATAAGTCTCAGTATGCACAACCAAGGAGCTATTGCACTAGTAGTCAGGTTCATTATGTTTGGATTTGAACTTCCGTTGGCTTTTTGTGGAGAGTATGAAAAGTATACATTTTTGGAAACCTCATAGTATAAGCAATCAGAAAAACATTGTTTCCAATTGCCTCAAGTCCTATATGGCCGCCATCTTGGATTTTATAAAATGGCTGCCGTGAAAAAGGTTTTCGTCGATATCTCAGCTTCTAAATAACCTAGAGCTTTTATTTTGACAGCTAAACTACCATTTTCAGGGCCAATGAATCCAATGGTAAGAAAATAAATAAGCTAGAATCAACCTAAAACTTAATTGACTGAAATTTCTTGTTTTAATTTAATGTTTTACAAGTGATCAATCATGACCGTTCCACGTTAATGTCCATTAGTTTTTTTCAATTGCTTGAACACATTTTGCAAATCTTGGCTCATTGTGTTAAAGCTCAACACACAAGCAAATAAGACAACACTGAGAAATATACCATTCACATCAATGTCAAATTGAAACTCTTCTAACGAAACCTAACAATCCCTTGTCAAAATGTCACTCTGATGCCAAAATGATACCCACTTGTATCATATGAATACACTTTCAGATCAGCAGAAACACACTAGTCTACTTTATATAAAACACTGCAGTCTTCCATACTCACCGTTTCAGTTCCACAGAAGGCACGTTTTCACAACAACCAAAAAAATCAAATACTCAATGCTGTACATTGCAGTACGGTACTCTACAGTGCAGTAAATTCAGTTTAATCAAAAATAAACCAAAAAAAAACGACTGTACTGTAAACACAGAAAAACACGGCAATTGTGAGTGGGTTGGCTTATGGTTCTTTGCCTTGTGTGCCGAATCCATCCATGGATTGACCTTACCTCAATGTCTCCGTAGACCTGTTCCATTGCCTGCAGAAGAGGCATGCGGGCATGCAACCCGGTATCACGCGATTGCGTGCTCCTGCGCACGAACGTTAATCTATTGAAGCGTGTTCCAGAGCACGATAGTCCGACTTTTTGCGTGCTACACAGAACGAAATGTAAACCAATGCATTCTGAATGGGAGTGTTCTCAGACAATTAACGTGCTCCACAAAGCGGTCTGACGCACAGGCCACAATCAGAGCACAGGTTGAGAAGAAGCGAGACTACAGCCTCCCCCACACAACTACTCTGCCACTATCTGAAACACAGATAGCAGACAGCCCACAGACCTTGAAGAGAGACAACAGCCCGCCCAACGTCATCAACAATGTGCCCTCCCCCATCGCTGATGCTGGCTTGGCGAGGAACGGCCACCCCCCTCCTCTGCACTCCCCCATCGACGATGACCTCCAGCCTCATCTCTCCCATAGCCACAACAACAACTCCAGCTGGGATAGAGTCTCCGATGTCTCCCTTTGCGATTTTCCAGCCGAATTTAAGAAACTGGAATATGCTGGCATCAAACTTGCATCTGTGTCAATGATAGCATCGCCACGTCATGGCCGCAGGCTGCTATCACCCAGGAGGATGGCGCCCCACCCCCACCACCGTACTGATAGTAGTCCTGAGTATTACTGAGACAAAAAAGGGTTCAGCCGTAGACACAGTATAAAGGAAGTTTCTCATAATCTGCTGAACCCAAGGTTGCCTACGTCAAAGCAGGGCAACTTTCACATTCATGCTGTAACCACTAAGAGAGTAAACAAAGGGAAACTTAGACACACTGCTAACCTCACAAATCTCATATCTATTGCCTCCAAACCAAAAACAACCTTAAAGCCTATCAACAGCACCATCAGGATGGCTCTACTTAATGTGAGGTCTCTTAATAACAAATCATTTTTAGTTAATGATTTTATTAACACTTCCAAACTGGATTTTATGTTTTTAACTGAAACATGGCTGGAACAAAATAACAGTGCAACCGTTCTGATAGAGACAGCTCCTCCCGACTATAACTTTTTTGATGCATGTAGATCTGGAAAAAGAGGTGGAGGGGTTGCTGCTATATTTAAAAATGTATTTCAGGGGAAACAGATGTTATTTGGTGATTTTCCATCGTTCGAATACCTTAGTGCTGTATTGAAATGCTCCCCCAGAGTTCTCCTATTAATTATTTACAGGCCACCCACATATTCTGCAAATTTTTTCGATGAATTCACAGAATTATTGTCTAGCATCTCCACAGAATTTGACTGTCTAGTTATAACTGGTGACTTCAATTTTCATACTGATGATTTGAATGACAAGTGTGCAAAAAAACTTTTTACCATTTTGGACACATTTGAACTGTCTCAACATGTGAAAGAGGCTACTCATTGTAAGGGGCACACTCTAGACCTGGTTATCACAAAGGGCCTCAATGTTTCTGATCTCTCTGTGATTGATCCTTCCTTGTCTGACCACTTTTGTGTTTTCTTTAACATATCTTTTATTCCCGACATACAGGAAAAATCAAACACTGTCAAAAAACGGTATATCAATGAAGATTCTAATGTACTTTTTAAAAAGGCCATCTCCTTGCTACCACCTCTAAACCCATGTTCTGCTGATGATCTTGTAGAAAACTTTAATTTGAAAATTTTGAAAGTCATAGATGTCATTGCACCTTATAAGGTTAAAACGATTTCTGGAAAGCAAAAGGCACCCTGGAGAAAAGCTGCTTCTGTAACAGCACAGAAAAAGGAATGCAGGAAGGTTGAACGCATCTGGCGTAAAACAAAACTTCATATTCACCATGATATCTATAAAGAGAGCCTCCGTGCCTACAATTTAGACTTAAAAAATGCTAGAGAAACATTTTTCTCCAATATCATTAAAACCAACACTAATAATGCAAAAACCCTATTTGCAACTGTTGACAGACTGACCAACCCCCCAATAGAAATTCCACCTGATCTCCATTCCACGCAGAAATGCAATGAGTTTGCAGCTTTTTATATTGATAAAATTGAAGGTATCAGACGAGCCATCAATATCTCCACGTCAAACAAAAATGTTGGACTACCACCCTGTTCAGGCAAAATTACGTGGCAAGGATGGCATGCTTTAATGTTATAGACTCTCAAAATCTTGTGGAAACTGTGACACAACTAAAGCCATCCACCTGTTGCCTTGATACTATACCTACCAACCTCTTTAAGAATGTTTTCGACTGCCTAGCAGTAGACATATTGCAGATAGTTAACAACTCTCTCCAGTCAGGCAAGTTCCCAAAAGCTTTGAAAACTGCAGTTATTAAACCCCTTTTAAAAAAGCGGATCCTAGATGCCTCTATTATTAACAACTACAGACCAATATCAAATCTACCCTTCATAAGTAAAATCATTGAGAAAGTTGTCCTCCAGCAACTAAATCACTTCCTGGCATCAACTGGTTGCTATGACACCTTCCAATCAGGATTTCGACCCCTGCACAGCACTGAGACCGCCCTTATTAAAGTTGTAAACGACATCCGTCTTAACACAGACTCTGGCAAAACCTCAATACTAATGCTACTTGTCCTCAGTGCTGCATTCGACACTGTAGACCAGGGGTGCCCAACCAGTCGATCGCGGTCTACCAGTAGATCGCCGACAGATCCCAAGTCGATCGCGAGGGGTGAAGAAAAAAAAAAAAAAATTATTTTTTAAATTTGCGCGGGACATATACGTGCGGTAGCGCATGTGCTGTTAACAGCAGTTGAAAGCCGTCAACAGTAGTTACACACTCCTAAACGTTGGCATGGCTGAGGGGAAACAAGCTAAGACCTACCATTTTCACCCTGAGTGGGAGGAAGATTATTGATTATCGTTGAGAAGGTGCCGTGCGCAGACGGAATGAAACCCCCACTGAAGTCCGTAGGTTCACGATACAACCCCCCCCCCCCCGTCAACAATTGTTCTCTACCCCCCCCCCCCCCCCCGTCAACAATTGTTCTCTACCCCCCCCCCCCCCCCCCCCCCCCCGCTTGAAGGTAGGTTTGCTGGTAGATCTCGGGAGGTTGGCTACTTGAAAAGTAGATCTTGGGTCAAAAAAGGTTGGGCACCCCTGCTGTAGACCATACATTACTTCTGGAAAGGTTAGAAAACTGGGTGGGGCTTTCAGGCACTGTCTTAAATTGGTTCAGGTCCTACCTACAAAATAGGAACTACTTTGTTTCCATTGGCGACTTTGTATCAGAATCAACCAATGTGACATGTGGAGTCCCACAAGGTTCGATCTTAGGACCCTCTTTATTCAACATCTACATGCTCCCACTAGGGCAAATCATGCAAAATAACAATATTGACCATCATTGCTATGCTGATGACACGCAAATCTATGTATCGCTATCACCAAATGACTATCGGCCCATAGATCTGCTGTGCCAGTGCATTGAGCAAGTGAAGGAATGGATGTGCCGAAATTTCCTTCAACTAAATGAGGACAAAACAGAGATAATTGTATTTGGTTCTAAAACGGAAAGGCTTAAAGTAACCCAACACCTTCACTCTCTGTCCCTGAAAACCTCAATCAAAGCCAGAAATCTAGGGGTTATCATGGATTCAGATTTACATTTTCACAGTCACATCAAATCAGTTACAAAATCGGCATATTATCACCTTAAAAATATAGCAAGACTTAGAGGGCTCATGTCCACCGAAGACTTACAAAAACTTGTACATGCCTTTATCACTAGTAAGCTTGATTACTGCAATGGTCTCCTCACAGGTCTCCCAAAACAAACTCTGAGGAAGCTTCAGCTTGTTCAGAATGCTGCTGCTAGAGTTCTAACAAAGACCAAAAAATTTGATCATATTACACCAATTCTGAAATCGTTACATTGGCTTCCTGTAGGTCAGAGAATTGATTTTAAAATCATGTTGCTAACCTATAAATCCCTACATGGTTTAGGCCCAAAATACTTAACTGATATGCTTCCACTACATCAGCCTTCTAGACCACTAAGATCCTCTGAGACCAATCTGTTAATTATCCCCAGAGTAAACACAAAACATGGGAAAGCAGGATTTAGTTACTATGCAACAAATAGCTGGAATAAACTCCCAGAGGATTTAAGACTTGCCCCAACTCTGAGCACCTTTAAAACAAGACTGAAGACTTTTATGCTTGCTATAGCTTTCTGCTAAAATCTTAAATACATTGCACTTTCTAAAAAGCTTTTTTAACTTTGCCTTTATTTTCTATTTTAATCCTAAAATGCCTTTTTCTATTCTACCCATTTCTTTGCATATGTTTCTCTTTTACTTATCTATTATTTTATTTTATTGTATGACAATGTTTATATGTGAAGCACTTTGAGTCTGCCTTGTGTATGAAAAGTGCTATATAAATAAAGTTGCCTTGCCTTGCCTTGCCTACGAGAGAGAGAGAAAGAGAGAGAGGGAGGGAGGGACAGAGAGAGAGAGAGAGAGAGAGAGAGGCTTCAGAAAGGGTGTGCGCAGATAGTACAGTGCAAGTTATGTTTATGCCAAAACCACAAATGCTATATATATATATATATATATATATATATATATATATATATATTAGGGGTGTAACGGTACACAACAGTCACGGTTCGGTACGTACCTCGGTTTTGAAGTCACGGTACGGTACAGGACGGTTCGGTTCATAGTTATGGTGAAAAAACTGATTGCTTGACAGAACGAACATAAGTTTAATTAGTAACGAATTAAACACAACAGTTTTAGCTGTCAGTATGAAACATACAAATAAAATGTGTAACAAATATAAAAAAAATACTGCTGCAATTCTCCAATAACCCTAACATAAAATTAATGAAAAATTCAGTGTTAATGCTCAGTCTAGGCTCTTTAAGCTGGTATGTAAACAAAGAGTATGTAAACTTTAAGGGTTTAAAGAAAATATTCTTGCAGCTCTCTAAAGCTCTGAAGTTCTCATAAATATAAATATCAATCATTCAATAAAAGTGCAACTGCAGCCTTAACTTAAATTACAGCTTATGTATTTTATAATCTATTGGTGTTTTCATTGCCTCTCGTAGGTCAGAGGCAATGAAAACACCAATAGACCTGGTGATGGCATTTGCCCGTTCTGAATTCCCAGACAGGTGTAGGGGTTGATTAAATAGTGTAGGGAGCTGGGTTTGAACGGTTTGAACAACTTTTTTTTCATTTCGCAGCGGTGACAGTAACACCTGGATGGTGCTGTCACGTTAAAATTGTACCGGGGGCGAAAATTTTGTGCATGTTCGATGTGTTTCCATTTGCATAGACGATCGCTGTTGAACAATGTCTGCACACAGCTTTCGACTTGTCCACTCGTCTTTCCCCATTGTGATAATTAACCTGTAATCCAAAGTTCTCCCACACTTGGGATTTAAATGACAGGGGGGCATCTTCAAGCTCCGGTTTTCTGTTGTCGCTCGCCATGCAGTTCGCTCTAAGTTCGCTAGTAGACATCAATCCACACAGTCGCGATCGCGCTCTGCTACTGCTACTAGTACGCGGAGTTCGCGCACGTGCGAGCCGAGCCTAATAAGTCTAAACGGTCCGGGGGGAACTCCGACTTCAAGTTTTAAGTTCCGCACCGCAAAACAAGCCTTTACCTTCGCCATATTAACGCTATGTACGCCACATTTACGGACCACGGTGCACCTCTGTAACCGCACCGAAGTGCCTGTACCGTGACGGTTCGGTTCAAATACGTGTACCGTTACACCCCTAATATATATATATATATATTGCCTAATTATATATATTGCCTTTATTTATATATATATATATATATATATAGGCTATATATTGACGGTGACGTCGCTTAGCAACGGAAGACGCTGGGGTAGACAAGTCACCGGACTACTACCCATGCAAGTGAACGGAGCGTTCCACGGCATTGAGAAGACCCGTGTAATAAAGGCCTATAATATTTCTGTTTATGGCATAGATTTCTCCTCAGATTAGGCCAATAAACCAATAGTAAAATAAAAATAAAAAAGCTTGATCAAAGGCCCGGCCCGAGTATAGTGGTGGGAAATATCGGTCCGACCCGGCCCGCGTCGGGCTCGGGCTCGGGCAGAGAATCTAAACACTGACTGGAACTACTTAGCAGGTGTCTGTAGGGCTATATCAGGAGTTAATGCACGCACTGCAGCCAATCAGAATACGAGTATTCCCCCAGACTAAACAATATTATTCACGAGTTATAATCAACCCCTTGTAACTTACTGGCTCTAGGTACGCCACATAGAAGGGGAGACCACGCAAATTTCAATCATAATAAGGACATTTATTAAACAACTAGACAACAACGGCTGCCAACGGCTGCCAGATCATTAACCTTATATAAGTGTGGTGTAAGTCAGTGTAATGGAAGAACTCAAGATGTGGTGTGGATCAGTATAGGAGCATTCTACTAAACACAGCAGAAGCCAAAACCCGCAAGGAGGAGAGAGACCCCTCCATGTTGGATCCGTATAGCCTTTTATCCTCCAGCCAATCACACGCCCCTGAGCAGAGACAAGGATGGGACACAAAGCTAGTGTGGGGTGGCCATGGCATAGCGAAGTTTAATACATATACGTACGCAGCCAACTGTGGTTCGAATCCCGGTCCTTTGCTGCATGTCACATCCCCTCTCTCTCCCATGATTTCCTGTCTCATAACTGTCAAATAAAGGTGTCTATGGAAAGATGGGTTGCTCATCTTTTCATATTTCATGGCGGTATCCAAAACACTAACGTTACATGCTTAACTTGGTTTGCAGGCTGCTAAGCTAGCTAGTGCAGTGTAGTTTGTCTTTTAGCTGCTACTTAGTGCTGGATAAAGTTTTCCTACACATTCAGAGGGAACTACGATATAACTAAACATTAAATTACCATACCTCTCAACGACAGATTTCAGCGTCTTTATCGTTTTTATATTGTTCACGTTGTCACTGTGACCGTCGTCATCCCGTCATCCCAGCTCTCAAAGCCTCAGTACGACCATTACTGTGTTAGTTAAAAATGTAAAACTGACCCTAAATCAGTTGATCAGCTGTCATCATTGATTGACAGCATTTCTCTTATTTCTTGTGTTGACTAACTTGACCAACTACCTATCAGATCTGGGGTGGCCACAGGGGTGGCCAATGAGCTTTCAGGGGTGGCCCTGGCCACCCCCCAGAATCGCCACTGGTCATAACTCATGAGACGCTGGTAATCCTTAAAGGGACAGCGATCCCTGAACCACCAAGACAGTAAACGACATGCCTAACACAATTGAAAGAACAACACATAACAAAATACTGTATGAATTATGTTACACTCACTGCAACCCATTAAATACGGTATGATTTCGAGATGTCATGGCAACGTCCGCTCGCGACACTGGACTTGCGATCGAGGCATCGACGCGGACGTTCATTAACATAGCCAAAAACAAGAGAATAGATGGCTAGATAAAATAAACATCAAGACATACAATTCTAAAAAGAACAGATTTGTTAGTTATCACAGACAATTTTCAACAATGAATGATCTGTACGGAGCTCCAAATGGGACATTAGGGAGAACGCTCCCGGACAGAACCTTAGTTTGGAAGTCATGCTTAGTGACATGACAAATAGCCTACTTCCAATTGAAATACACAATTTAGAAAATAGGCCTACGTGTCCCTGATCACGTTTCAATAGATTCAATAACGTGACAGTGTCACGTATTTTCGTGAGACCAGGTTCGAGTGTGAGCATGGGTTGAATTGCGTGTGTCTCACGCCGAATGCATGAGACATGAGAGCCCTGTACTTACGTGACACAAACCAGCACCGCAAACGTTCTCTCCCGCTTGAGATGACGTCTTTCTTTATAGGTTCATGGGTCTGATTCGCCGATTTCCCATGCTGATATCCCCGGAGATTCTCGGGCATCTTCGACAATTTGGCTATAGATTGTCTCATTACACGCTAAACAATATATTTATAGCCTAATTATATATAGAGCCTATCTATATCTATAGGCAATCTATATAATTAGGCTATATATATATATATATATAGCATTTGTGGTTTTGGCATAAACATAACTAGGGTGCACTGTACTATCTGCGCACACCCTTTCTGAAGCCTCTCTCTCGCTCTCTCTCTCTCTGTCCCTCCCTCTCTCTCTTTCTCTCTCTCTCGTACCGTTTTGTGGAGCACGTTAATGGTCTTAGAACACTCCCATTCAGAATGCATTGGTTTACATTTCGTTCTGTGTAGCGCGCAAAAAGTCGGACTATCGTGCTCTGGAACACGCTTCAATAGATTAACGTTCGCGCGCAGGAGCACGCAATCGCGTGATACCGGGTTGGGGCATGTGGTTGGCGGTCATACACAAGCCATCTTCAAGACGAAAAAAGATATTCTATAGGGTTTAGAAATGGCGAGTATACAACTTCAAATAGTTCATGGTTGGGGTACCAGTTCCGGACCAAAACAGCCCGATTAGGGATGCAAATTATCGAGTAATTCATTAATCGATAGTTGTTTCATCTTATCGATCGATGATCGATTGCTTGATAAGCGGCAATTCTTCTGAGAAGCTGAATTTCCTTCTGAATAGGTTCTATCTACTCTATCCGTAACATAAAATGCTATCTTCCTTATGATAAAGAAAAAATGCAAATCATATTCCTTAATCAAAGATTTATTCATTTTGGTAGCATAACAAACCAAATCGACCAAAATCAAAATATTACATTGGAACATTTAACCATGAAAATAAATGAGTGCACTGTCTCATAATAAAATAAATTCTGAAAAGTAAATAAGGTGTCACATGTGGACTATTGGCAGCAATTATAATCCCCCTTAAACTGGGAAATGGGACAATATCACAATAACAAAAACCAGGACTGAACTGTCGTAGGTCTAGTCAACTTAAAATATAGGCTGCCTGATGATAGAGGTGTGTCTTCGTAAAACAAAACAAAATCATCCCTATTTTCAACTCGGCCTTCTTCCTCGCGTAGCTTCCTTCCACGCGGGTGTTGATGGTTGTTCTAGAGGGGATATTGTACCTTGGCTCGATGTACTTTATTACCTCTCGAAATCCCTGTCCGTCAACAACATTTATCGGCAGCACGTCTGTGATAACCATGTTACAGATCCGCTGGGTAATGCCCTCTGCTTTTGTGGAGTCACATACCCTTCGTACCAACGCTGTGGTGATTGTAAGCTGCGATTGAGAACCACTCGCTGCTTTTAGCACGGCTGAATGTGACACATTTAGGTGGTAATTCAACAAATTCGTGGAGTTGTTGTACTTTAAAATATTTCCACATATTGTGCATTTGGCGTCTTTGTCGTCATTAACCAACTTAAAGTGGCTCCACACTGCACTCCGTTTTGCCCTCTTCATCGTGTCAGTGTCCCGCTTTTCGTTTGTCTTGTCCTGCTTCGCTTGTGTTCCCGCTTGTGTTCCCGCGTGTGCGTCAAGTACGTCTGGCGTCAAGCGCGCCCTCAGGTCTACTGGTGGGGAATTACAGGTTAAAAACGCGATTAATTGCAAGTAATTTATTTTAATTGAGTAATCTCTTATCGACAATTAATCGATAATCGATTAATTGTTTGCATCCCTAAGCCCGATGGAAACAAACATTATCCCAGACAACAGCAAACCTGGCCTACTCTGATCTCTCCTGTTCAGTTGCATCATGAAGTGCATTTAGAAATGTGATGATATGTTGGTGTGAGGGACCGGTGTGGTCGCCCCAAGAGCCTACGCACCGCGGCAAGGTCAGACCCCTCATTCGGGTCTCCGCCGGATGCCTGGTCCTCACCATGGTCGTCTTCCCCCTCGTCTCTCCAGTTTCTCAGATGGCGTCAAAAAAAGATCCCATCACTGCCACCAAATGTGAGGGACCGGTGTGGTCGCCCCACGTATCTGGGATACGGCCAACTAGATTCTGAGAGTGAGGGCAAAACAGGGGGAATTGTCTCAGGACAAAGAAAAGTGAAGCTTTATTTTCTCTCTTACTGGCCTCCCATCAAGCCAGCACCACCTTCAGCCCCCAAACATCAAATGAGGCAGCCCTTAAATAGGGAAATGAAGTGGACTAATCAAGGCCGTATGGGCCAGGGCCCCGTTTCCCGATATCGATGGATCTTCGCTCTTAAGATGGTTTGAAAGATGGATCTTTCGAACCATCGATAATTTCTTTGGAGCGTTTCCCGAAACTCCTCTTAACGTGAACGCGCATTCGCTGCACTCAAGACGATCGTAGGATTGTACCTGTCCAGTGACATGGTGCTGAAACGGGCTATGACGCAGGGGGAGACGCAGGAATGTCGGAGGAAAATGGGGTTAAAAAGGGTTAAAATATCTCCCCATCAAGGCCAACCGCAGAGTAGCCTACGAAAAGAATAGATTGCAATAATATGAATGCTAAAGATATTAAAACACAATTGATTAAGCCTAGGCCGACATATATATCAGTCCTAATCCTGAGCGCACGATCGGGAGGTGGAAGTTGCGCTTTAGATGCCTTCACAAGTCCAGCGGAGGGCTCCAGTTTTCGCCGGCCAAGTCATGCGCTGTGATATGTGTGACAGCTATGTTGCACAACATTGGAGCTAAGGCGGGGGTAGCTTTGGTTGAACCGGAGGACATTGAGGACGATGACGACGAGGAAGATCGGTGTAAGGACGGCCTCCCTCATAACTACGCGGCTGGTTTTCATGCACGTCGAAGAGTGATTGACATTTTTTTAACCCCCTCAAAGCTCCCACATGTCACTAAACATTCCCGTCAACGTGACCAATCCCCACCATATCCCAGCCTTTTGCCTGCTCCTTTGCATTTTGTTTATATTTTTATATTTTATATTTTTATAATTTTTTTTTTTTTTTTTTTTTACATTATTTTAGGCTACGTTTTATGAGTAGCCTATGTCAGTCTGCACAAATCCCCCCCACTTTCTCTCACACATTTTAAGTGCCCTGCCTGCTCAAACATTTCCTGGACTGTCTCTCAAACTAAGAACATAATGGCCCACATTAGGCTCAGACGCACGTGATACACCATTACCAATGTGTTATAATAAAACGCATCCAATACTATGAATATCCGCTGGTTACGCCACTGAGGCTATAGTAGGCTAACGAGGCTCTTAGCGTCCTAGGAGTACCCTGGAGCACTCGTTAGCTACTCGTGAGCGTTTTCAAGACGTTCGTTACCAAAGATGCTTTCGGGAAACGGTGTGAAAACTGTACGATGCTCGTACGACCCACTCTGCGATCCACTTAGGCTAAAGATGCTTTCGGGAAACGGGGCCCAGACCATTAGTTGGGGGAACACTAGTTTTTAAAGTGAGGGAGGAAGGACTGCGCGCTTGGTTGCCATTGGCCTGCTTGCACTGTTGGTGTATGGTGGCATAAGAATGTGAGACTCAAGTTGTTTCAGGGTGTTTTGGTGAACTACAAAATAGTATGGAGGGATAGTTATGTGAATAAATTTGATACAAAGCCGCCAGTGGCATCACTGTAATTTGAATGCTGGTGGGCAGCATGTCTTTGAGGTGGACTACAAGGGCAGAAGAAAAGGATGCAAAGCCCAATTTTCAAATCAGGCCTACTCTTGATTTGTAAAAGTAAATAAAAAAATCTGGGCCTATTTTTGCCCTCAATGACTGAAGTTATTGGTTGTAATTTAGCTATTTTTATTTTCAGTAACAATTGTTTAAAGAAAATAATGACCAAAAGTGATGCCATTTAAAATGCATCATGCTCTGAATCATTCACCCTTTCCACACAATTTCCACAATATCAAACAGAACGGTCAGAGTAACAAACTAGTAAAAGAACGAGAACATTGTTCTAGATTCAACTTGATCTATAGGCATGGTGCCTAGCAAGGAAAGTCGCATAGCAGCACCAACGTGAACTTGACACTAGTCGTGGCGTTTGGTTGCCCTATCAAGATTTTTCACATCAGGGAAACCATGAACAGCCCACGCTGGAGATTTGCCATTATTCATTAGCAAACAGGGCCAGCAATACAGACGATTGCTAGTAATACCAGTAAGCCATGAGTACCTAGCAAACCATGTAGCACCCACAAGACTGACGTTGCCATTACTTTTGGTGATCTCGATTTTGCGAAGTGGTCTACCTTTCTCTTTGGTCTCTAACTTAGCACTGTGAATGGAATGCTTTGTAATGAATGGAATGCTTTGTAATTAAACATGAACAATGTCCTCTGTTTCCATTGTACACCTTATTCACAAATGTTAGAATCCCGTTATCCTTCAGATGATTTCACCTGCTTTGCCTCTCTTACTGTGCGTTCACACCAAACGCGACGGGTCGACAAGATCCCATACAAAGTGAACGTAGAGACACGTATCGGGCGAATTTTTCGCGAGAGAAAACCAGCGACAAGTTTTGATTTGTCGCGCCACACTTTCGCCTTGCACAAGCGACCGCGTTCAAGAGGATTGGTGCCGTGACAAATTCGCTGTAGTTGAATTATTTCAACTTTGACGCGAATTTCGCGTGATGACAGCCAATCAGCGTTCAACAGCGTGGCCACTGAGTGACATGTGTAACGTAACAGCCAATCAGCGTTCAACCGTCAAACTCAGTGCAGTGCAGTCCGGGGTGAACTGCAGCATGGAGGAGAAAGTGATGGTTGCCGTTTGTGACTCCCGGAGCTCTATATATAATAGTAGATAATATAATATAATAGTATACACAATATCACGGCCAAAAGCTCTGTGCGCCTCCGGATGGCCATAGCGCGGGGAGCTCTCGTAGGGATAGGGCTTCTCAGGGTTTGTTTACCGGCGTTGCTATGGTTTCCGGTCTTGTGTGTTCCAACGGTTTATTAGGTAGGCCTATCTAATAAATCTTTGTCTAATCAATACTTCATTCACTGCCTCTTCAGTGCTCATTACAATATTATGAATAGACTGCGTCGGGTCCTCCGACGTCCCTCCCTCTTCCACAAAAGGTAAAGACATGCAATGGTCGTTATCTTGTTGTGGCGCGACAAATTCGACAAAACTTGCACAGCGACAGATTATGATTTGTGGCGCGACAAAACTTCGGCGACAACGCGAACGGGCGACAAATGTCGCGTTTGGTGTGAACGCACAGTTAGACTGAGGGGCAATGCAGGCAGAGCGGGTTTGTTATCGACAGCGTTGCCACATTAGGCAGATTTCCCGCCCAATGATAATTTTTCCAGCCTAACGTGGTTAAAAGTAGCCAAATTGGTTGAGAGTATGCCCAATCTGGCAACACTGCTAACCAGCCAAGGTGCTGCTAATTGGTTCATAGCGCAGCCCGAATAGATTTTTTTCACGAATCAGACGCCTTACTGTGCGTTCACACCAAACGCGACATTTGTCGCCCGTCCGCGTTCTCGCCAAAGTTTTGTTGCGCCACAAATCATAATCTGTAGCTGTGCAAGTTTTGTCGAATTTGTCGCGCCACAACACGATAACTACCATTGCCTTGTCTTTACCTTTTGTGGAAGAGGGAGAGACGTCGGAGGACCCGACGCAGTCTATTCATAATATTGTAATGACCACGGAAGAGGCAGTGAATGAAGTATTGATTAGACAGAGATTTATTAGATGGGCCTACCTAATAAACCGTTGGAACACACAAGACCGGAAACCATAGCAACGCCGGTAAACAAACCCCGAGAAGCCCAATCCCTATGAGAGCTCCCCGCGCTACGGCCATCCGGAGGCGCACCAAGCTTTTGGCCGTGATCTTATATATACAATTATATTATATACTATTATATAGAGAGCTCCGGGAGTCGGAAATGGCAATAATCACTTGGCTGTCATCACACGAAATTCGCGTCAAAGTTGAAAACTTCAACTCGAGCGAATTTATTGCGGCACAAATCCTTGTGTACGCGCTCGCCTGTGCACCGCGAAAGTATGGCGCGACAAATCAAAACTTGTCGCTGGTTTTCTCTCGCGAAAAATTCGCCCGATACGCGTCTCTACGTTCACTTTGTATGGGATCTTGTCGCCCCGTCGCGTTTGCTGTGAACGCACAGTTAAAGTGTAATTCCGGCGCAAATTGAACCCAGGATCTTTGTTTTGGCATTAAAACCCATCAAATAAGCCTTCCAGATACCTTTTTCATTGAAAATCGAGTATTATAGTTTGCCGGGCGCAATGTTTGGCGTCCATGTTGTTGACTTGGGGCATAGTGTTTTGCTTCTAAATCCGCATTTTTGAACCACTAAATAGCACCAAACCTCTGCAGTAGCATGACTAGGGTCCCTACACATAAAACGAAGCACAAATAACTTAGTTTGCAAACCCGGAGTTTATTTAAAAAGACAGTTTAACAAGCATTACCGGTAGGTCCGTGTTTACAGGAAGTCCACACAAGTCGATTTCCGAATGCGCAGGAGTTCAGTTCAAGGAGGAAAGTTTTGGAATTTATAATTTTTATAATTTATATTTATAAATAATATATAGCAAGTTTTGACACGTAAATTAAAGGAATTGCATATGTAAGTTACAGTTACAAAATGCGGTACACCAACACGAACCATCTCTCTCTTGACTTCAAGCTGTGGATGGGTCGTCTTCTCCGGTGCTTGAGCTGTCCTTCACTCTATGCGTCAATCACGTGTGCAGTGCGTCTTCCGTCAACAACGTGCCATGCTTGATTATAGCGAACAATTATTTTGTAACTGAAACTTACATATGCAATTCCTTTAATTTACGTGTCAACACTTGCTATATATTATTTATAAATATATATTATATAAATTATAAATTCCAAAACTTTCCTCCTTGAACTGAACTCCGGCGCATTCGGCAATCGACTTGTGTGGACTTCCTGTAAACACGGACCTACCGGTAATGCTTGTTAAACTGTCTTTTTGAATAACCTCTGGGTTTGCAAACTAAGTTGTTTGTGCTTTGTTTTATGTATAGGGACCCTAGTCATGCTACTGCAGAGGTTTGGTGCTATTTAGTGGTTCAAAAATGCGGATTTAGAAGCAAAACACTATGCCCCAAGTCAACAACATGGACGCCAAACATTGCGCCCGGCAAACTATAATACTCGATTTTCAATGAAAAAGGTATCTGGAAGGCTTATTTGATGGGTTTTAATGCCAAAACAAAGATCCTGGGTTCAATTTGCGCCGGAATTACACTCTAAGGTCACACTCACTCAGAGGAGGACTTTCCTCCTCTCTCCCATTGAAACCGATGTTATTCACTGGCTGCCAGTATTTTCGGGGGAATTAATGGGAGTCAACGGAGGCTGAGGGAGGAGTAATTGTCAATAGGCGATATGGGGTGCTAATGTCCCTTTACCCAGGGAAACGAACATTATATATTCAAAGGCATTAAAGTAGTCATATTTAAAGGCTGTGTTGCAGGGTTTATTTTCCAACGAATTTGTGCAATTTGCTAGTTGGTGTTTAAGATTTAAACTGTTATTAATTGTATTTAATGTTGTTAGGTATCACAAAACGGAATGTAATACGAAAAAGTAGGTACTATTTTAGCGGCTTGCTATTGATTCTCATTTCCCCCAGAATGCATTGCATGACGTCACGTTGGGGAGACACAGATCAAAGCCAGATTGTAACCCTTGAGAGTAGACTAGTAAGAGAGTGTTCAGCAGATTATACAGATACATAGATAAATACATAGATATTATATATAGTTAGCATATGCTGCACATGAACCTCCTAAGATGGCGCAATTTGATTGGTTCGCTATCTCGGGATATTGGGCAATATCCCATGATTGACATCTCAAACTCATATTGTTTTCATCGCAAAATGTCAGCTGATAACAACAAATAAACCTTCGGTCTCGGAGGCTGTTTGGGGCTGTTTGATCATGTCAATCAAACTGGGACGCGGACGCCGGTTAAGGGCACGCGCACCAACAAGAAGCAATGCAAAGGCGATCCTAGTCGATCGCCTAGGGCGGCAAATGCGTTGGAAGCGCCCTCTGGTGGCAGCCTTAATTAATTGTGAAATATAACTAAATAAGTGAAATAAAACACGTTTATCAAACATGTTTCTAAATAGAAGGGACAAGGGGGGGGGGGATTATCTGTTATTGCGGACTGAAACACCCACTGAAGGTCCCAAGGTCGCCCCCCCCCCCCCCCCCCCCTTCGGAGGTGTCGCCTAGAGCGTAATTTCACGTAAAACCGGGGCTGCCCACTTTGTCCTGCATTGTCCCTCACAAACGTAGTCTTTGTCCCACTTCTGGTGAATTGGGATCTGGTCACCCTAAGTATAGCCTACAAGACCACACAGAACAAGGGAGACAACAAGTCTGACTGGACAGACAGAAAATACATCACATTAAAACTAGACCCATGCGTTGATAGATAGAAAGATAATTAAATATGTTATATTATTTGCCTTGCGGAGCCAGCCAATCCTGTGCGCGCATGCAAATTAGCCATGTGCGCCTAACACAAGAAAGACAAGACGTAATGTTGAGAAGTCATACTAAAAACGGATAGCAAGCGAAAGCCGAACCAGACTGAATCAATCACATACTTTGGGTCCATTCTAACTTATGGTAAGAGGCTAGTCTTTAAATCTTTGCAGTGACTGAGTGTTGATGATAAAAAACTGATTGTTTTGCATAGGCCTAAGATGAGTGTGTGCGACTGTGCGTGTGTCCTTTTCGGCTTCGGCATACTGCATGGTTATGAAGGCCTTGTGGTTAGTTGTGGTCTTAGTGAAGCAGCCTAGCCTTGGAGTTCGATAAGTTGGAGTGATTGTGTAGTACGGGCGTGAGAGAGAGAGCACACCCGCCGTGGTGATGTTTGGCTTGTTGTGGGCTGTCTGTCAGCATCCGCCGGGTTGGACGGTGTGCTTTGTGTACGCATGGTTCCCGCGGGTCCTTAAAAAGTCTTAAGTCTTAATTTTTTTTGCGTAAAATTAAGGCCATAAATTGCCTTAAATTTACTGTAAATTTGCTCTAGGTATTACATTTTGCAGAGGGTTTTTTAAGACTAGGGGAAATTGTCGCGCACAACAAATCACCTAGTGCGTCTTTTAATTACGGCATTTTCAGGAGTTTTACGTTACGTTAACGTTGATCAGTCATCGGGGGGCCGGTTGCATCTGCAGCCTGCAGCTGCGTCTGTAGGCTAACTTGCTGGAGCTACTTTTAGCTAGTGACGGTTGACATCATTAGGCCGACTTGCGGTACTTTCAGGATGGGACAGTGCAAATTCAATGAGAAATGGTTTGAGGAGGATACGTTTCGGGGGTGGTTGGAGAAGGTGACTACGAGGCAAGGTGTCGTTTATCCCGAAAGGCATTCATACTAGGGACCATGGGAGCAAAAGCTCTTGAGTCCCACATGAGGTCGCAGAAATATATCCGATACTCCGTGGCAGCTAGCGGGACTACACCGATGCCCGTATTTGAAAGAAGTGGACTGAAAAGTTCAGCATCCGTGGCTAGTACTTCACATCAGACGGCGTTAACCGGCTTTGTGTCGCCACCAGAAACCCAGAAGGCGGAGGTATTGTGGGTTCTCCACACGGTGAGCACACATAATTCCTTCAAATCGAACGAGGACATTAGTAACGTCTTGGCTGCTATGTTCCCAGATTCTGAGTTTGCGAAGTCGTTCACCTGTGGTGAAAACAAAACAGCCTATCTTGCCAAATACGGGATCGCATCTTTCATAAAAAGAGAGCTGTCACGCAGCGTAAACGATAAACAGTACGTCCTCATGTTCGATGAGTGAACAAAACCACTAAAAGCAAACAGATGGATATCCATGTGAGGTACTGGCCCACGGACGACACCGACAGCCATGTCTTATCGCAGTACTATGGATCACAGTTCATGCTGGATCATTTTAATGTCAGTATTCCAAACAGTAAATTAATTAAATTGTGTGACGGGCTTTGACTTTTTCCCAAAAATCATATTTGAAGTTTGTTTGTTTATAATAATATTTTGACCAATAAATTGCTAAGCGACGGGTCATGGGTGACTATGGGTGACACGGTGGTGTCGCAGGATCGGCGGCGGTCGGTCGCCACCTGGTGGCCAGGCTGCCCAAGCTTTCTGGAGCTACGCCACTGGAACCTTACCTGGCGCAGTTGAGGATCGCCGCGCGATACTACGGCTGGGGTATGGACGAGTCCGCCGCCCAGCTTGCCCTAGCTTTGGAGGGAACGGCGTTGCAGGTTCTGCTGGCCCCAGCAGACCAGCGGGACCTCCAGGCGCTGACCCTGGCCTTGGAGAGGCGTTTCGGGCAGCGGAGGGTCGTGAGCCACAGGCGGGAGTTGCTGACCAGCCGCCGCCGCCGGGAGAGGGAACGTTTGGGGGCCTATGCAGCGGACGTACTGCTGTACGCCCAGCGGAGCTACCCAGACTTCCCTGCTGCGGCTAGGGAGGAACTAGCCCTTCAATCGTTCCTCCAAGGACTTGCCCCGCCGCGCCTGGGACGGCACGTCCGCCTCGCCGGGCCCCCGAACCTCGATGTGGCTCTTGAGCTGGCGGAACGGGCGGAGCGGGAGCTGTCCGACCTACAGCCGTCCGGTGCCCCCCGACCTCACGTCCGGCAGGCGGACTACGAGCGGGACGAGGACGACGAAGAAGAGTGTTTCCAGGCCTGAACCTCGCACCGGCAGCGTCCACCACAGCGTCCACCACCCGACGACAGATGTAGGTCCGGAGCTGACCGGCGCTGTTTCCGATGCGATGAGCCAGGCCATCTGGCCCGTGACTGCCCGGCACCGACACCACGGGCTAGACCATCTCGTCCGGCGGAAAACGGCGGCGGAGGGGCCCAGTGAGGGGACCGCCGCTCCGGATTCCTGCCCCTCTCCACGGTCGGTGCGCTCTGGTTGGCGGCCCGGGCCGCGTCAGGTGCCTTTACCTCCGCTGCGGGATCGACGGCCGACCCTGCACGGCCCTGGTGGACACTGGGTCGACCATCTCCCTGGTGCGTCCGGGCGTTTTTCCGGCGCACTCTCGGGGGGGGTGGACGGCGACCAGCGTCCGCCTGACGACCGTTACGGGACAGGAGACCGGAATGAGGGGAAGGAAGCGGCTGGCCGTCAGGGTGGGTGACCGGGAGGTGATGCATGAGTTTTGGCTCGCCGACATCTGGGACTCGTGCATCATCGGCAAGACTACAACCACTAGTGGGCACTAGTGGGTCCCACCCCCCTCTAGGGGGTGGGACCCACTGACGCTACAGACCTATTAGAGCAGTGCCAGTGGGTGGGACTTCACCAGCAGAAACTAACATCCACAGCGTCTGAAGCTAAGATAACAGAGGCTGTTGATAAAACTGAAGTACATTGGCGGAGGGTACTGGATCTGACATAGAAGATGGCTCCATGCAAAAGTTCACCATTTCGAAAGAAATACAAACGAGGACTACCGTATTTTCCGCATTATAAGGCACACCGGATTATAAGGCGCATCTTTAATGAATGGCCTATTTTAGAACTGTTTTCATATATAGGGCGCACCGGATTATAAGGCGCATAGAATAGAAGATACTGCAATCAACCGTTTGACTGGGGTTGTGTTATGCATCGACTAGACCGAGCTGTGCTAAAGCCAAGGGAATGTCAACAAAACAGTCAGATAAAGTCAAACTTTATTAAGCGTTCTGACAACTCCGGTCACTCCCATGGTAACGATGTTCAAACGTTAATGTGCATATTAACAATATCTCATCAATATCTGATCAATATCAATATCTCTTAACAATAAGCTCACTTTTCAGTTCATTCCCCGTCTACGAATCCCTCGAATTCTTGTGTATCCGAATTGAACAGTTGGGCGAGTACGGCATCCAACATGCCCGGATCCCTCTCACCATTATCCGAGTCAGTGTCGCTGCTGTTGCCTGGCAGTTCAGTGATTATTCCTGCCTTCGTGAAAGCTTGGACCACAGTTGACTGTTATATCAGCCCAGGCATCCACGATCCATTGGCAGATAGTGGCGTAAGTCGCCTGGCGCTGTCTTGGTGACTTGGTGACGTGATGTTCGCCTTCATGGCCCCGTCCACACAAAGCCGATTTTTTGGGTGAAACCGTATAATGCTACGGCCACACCAAACGCGTGTAACGTGCCTAACTTGACGCTTGATCATTGTGTGTCACAAAAATGGTTCAACGCGCCTGTGGCTGCGCTGGATTTAGGAGTCCGAGGTAGGAAACCCAAACGCCGCCGTGTTTGGGTGCATGATAGAGTTTAGATCGGATTAGATTAAATAATCTCGGATATAAATAACAATAATCGGGTTAAATAACTTCACATGGTGTGTCTGGTGTGTTTCCAGCATTCGTAGTGTTGATCAGCAGATAGTCCGCCAAGACGTTGAGGTTGCTTAGCAACCAGAGACGCTGTCCATGCAAGTGAATGGAGCGTTCCCTCTTCGTCATAACTATCAAACCAAACATCCTTCACATTCAACGAGCGAACATGATGAAAGTATAATGCACATTTCTCGCTAAAAATATTTACATAAACGCATTTAATGGCGTAACTATGTTACTATTTCCACCCAGAATAAAGAAAGATGTCGGCCGTATGCTTCTGTGCAAGCGTCACTACTCTCTACCAGTGACGTCGGGTCAAGCTCCACGCTGATTTGTTCCATTAGTAGATGGAACAAGGAGGTGTCCGATAGGCGGAGATGATCAGCGGGAGTGGCCGCCAGCGAAGCTGTGCATGGTGGGAGTTGTTGTCTTCAATCCACAAGCGCCAAAAAGTCACTTTCTGCCTTTTCTCGGTCAAGACGGCACCAAATTAGAATTTTATTTTATTATTCGACTACATATAGGACCCAATTTCAATACATATTCATGCCTCCACCGGTGAAATGCTCCTTTAACCGAGGCAGGCCGGCCGTACGTCTGGGACGACGCCTGCGCCACGGCCTTCGCCCGACTCCAAGCGGTGCATACCGAGGCCCCGGTCCTGGCGTACCCCGACGCTGGTCGCCCTTTCGTCCTCGACACCGATGCCAGTAACGTGGGGGTCGGTGCGGTCCTCTCCCAGGGGGTGGGGGAGGGGGAACGTCCCGTCGCCTACTTCAGCCGCACTCTCAGTCGGGCGGAGCGCAATTACTGCGTGACCCGACGAGAGCTGTTGGCTGTGGTCCTGGCCGTGCGGCATTTCAGGCCGTACCTACATGGCAAGCGCTTCCTGGTCCGCACCGACCATGCGTCCCTCACGTGGCTCCTCAGTTTTAAGAACCCTGAGGGCCAGGTGGCCGGCGACGTTCGAGCGGATGATGGAGAGGGTGCTGGCGAGCATCCCCCGGAGTCGTTGTGTCGTGTACCTGGACGATTTGTTGGTGCACGCCCGCGATTTCGGGGGGGCGCTGGCGAACCTGCGGGAGGTTCTTGGGGCCATCCGTCGGGCCGGGTTGCGGCTGAACCCTGCCAAGTGTTCCCTGCTGGCCAGGGAAACGCTGTTCTTGGGGCACGTGGTGAACGAGCATGGCGTAGCCACTAACCCGGCCAAGGCAGCTGCAGTCCGGGACTGGCCGACCCCCACCAACGCCGGTGAACTGCAGAGTTTTCTGGGCCTGGCGGGGTACTACCGCCGGTTCTTCCAAGACTTTGCTACGGTCGCCAGCCCCCTCCACCGCTTAACCGAGGCAGGCCGGCCGTACGTCTGGGACGACGCCTGCGCCACGGCCTTCGCCCGACTCCAAGCGGTGCTCACCGAGGCCCCGTCCTGGCGTACCCCGACGCTGGTCGCCCTTTCGTCCTCGACACCGATGCCAGTAACGTGGGGGTCGGTGCGGTCCTCTCCCAGGGGGTGGGGGAGGGGGAACGTCCCGTCGTGCACTCTCAGTCGGGCGGAGCGCAATTACTGCGTGACCCGACGGGAGCTGTTGGCTGTGGTCCTGGCCGTGCGGCATTTCAGGCCGTACCTACATGGCAAGCGCTTCCTGGTCCGCACCGACCATGCGTCCCTCACGTGGCTCGAGGGCCAGGTGGCTCGATGGCTGGAGATTCTGCAGGAATTCGACTTTGAGATCCAGCATCGGGCGGGGCGTATCCACAACAACGCCGACGCACTCTCCCGGCAGCCCTGTGCGGTCCTGGAGTGTCGCTACTGCCTGCGACAGGAGGAGCGGGTCCACGAGTCTCCGATGGTGGCGGCTCTCCAGACCACCGAGGCTGATCAGACCATCGGTGAGGCGGAGGGTTGGCTCCTGCTGACGGCGAGTCAGTTGGAGCAGCAGCAGCGGGCCGACGAGACCCTGGCGTTGGTGAGGGACTGGCTGGAGGCGGGGCAGCGCCCCAGCTGGCCGGAGGTGTCGGCACGAGGGCCTGAGGTGAAGGCCTACCACTCCCAGTGGGGATGCTTCCGGCTCCACAACGGGGTGGTCCACCGCAGCTGGCAGGACCCTATGGGTAAGAAAAACATTCTGCAGCTGTTGGTGCCCCGTGCGCTTCGTCCCCAGGTGCTGCAGCTGGTCCACGGCTCGGTGGGAGCGGGGCACTACGGGAACGCCAAGACCCTGCATCGCCTGCGGGGGCGGTTCTACTGGCAGGGCTGTCGACGGGACGTGGAGTTGCATGTCCACTGCTGCGACACCTGTATGGACTACTTCACCAAATGGCCCGAGGCGTATGCGGTGCCGGATCAGAGCGCTGCCACCACCACGGAGAGGCTGGTGGAGGAGATGTGGTGTCCGAGGTGGTGTACCGGCTGCGGATGCCGGGCGCCCGGGGGCATGTGGTAGTGTTGCACCAGGACAGACTCTCGCCTTACCGCCCCCTCGCCCCGGTTGTTGCTGGTGAGGGAGGTGGACCTCCTCGTGGTTCCCCTGCCGGCTCCTCTGTCCCTGCCGGCTCCCCGGATGGGGCCGTTGGTCCTGCGGCTGTCGCCCCTAGGGGGGCTCAGCGGCCGAACCGGCGGAGCCGGGCCCCTGAACACTTTAAGGACTATGTGTCGGGTGATGGGGTCGTCGGGGACGACTGACCCCTCAGATGGGAGCTGTGTAACGACCAGTGTTCGCAACGTGTTCGTTCTCTTCCGGGTTCGTGCCGGGGATTCTGGGGGATTCTCGGAGCGCATGTTGTTGCGGTTATTGTTGCTGTTATTGTTGTTGTTCTGGGCCCGTTGCTAGTTGTTGGTGTTATTAATGATCAGTGGGGTTAATGGGTTGGGATTGTTCATTGTTATGTGTTGTTCTGTTGTGTGTCGTTGTTGCCACCATCACCGAGAATGACTTGTGTGTTAGTTAGGTTCAATGTACGTGTTGGGGAGTCAATAAAAGAGGGTGTTTCTGTAGTCGAGCGGTGTATGAGGCACAGAACCCCTAGTTGACCAAAAGCCTGACTCCCTGTTCTTCCTGGTCGGCGCTACAATACAAAACATTTACCAGTTAGTAAATGCCTGCTCACCTATCTACCCATCTATCTATCTATTATCTTTCTATCTATCTATTACCTATAATCTATTCTCTAAATTCAATTAAGGAAATTCAATTAACACAAGCTAGCTAGACTATGATACACATTAAACACTCAGTTTACTAGCTAAATTCGATTAAACAATTAAATGCAATACAAATATAAAGTAAAAACAACTGTTATCTAGCGTTCCGTTATCTGTTATATTATTTCGTCTTCGGCAACATGAGCGCGATTGAAACCTGCCTGGCAACAGACAATCTCTTACGTAATCTGTTGTCCGTTGCCTGGCAACGGACAACTGATTACGTACCCGGTACAATTTTCGCCCCTGGCCCAATTTTAACGTGACAGGTGCATCCGAATACTTAGTACATACTATTTCTGATCAGTGTCTACTACTTGACCGTACTACACTTGACAGTGTAGTACGGTCAAGTACGGTCTACAGCTATGCGTATCCGCCAAACTCCACCGGTTGTTTGGAGATGACGTATCTCCCCTCAGATGCCGGCAAAATTACCTTGATAAGTTACCTGTTTTCCGTCTTGTCATCGTTGCTATTAAATTAAAAATGTCTCTTTTAGTAATTACCGATTAAAGAAACATTTAATACTTGTACTTACATTTCGATGTTTCGAAATTTGCGGGAGCCGCTGTTGGTGGTGTCGGGTCAGCCATCTCTTCTTCGTTCGTTACCAGACTCCGGTTGCATTGTGGGATAGCGTAGTGACCTACCGTTGTATACTGTGGCGGTAGTACGCATTCGGAAATGTTTTCCGTACTACACAATGCTTACGCCTCGTTTCCACATACGTATGTTTTTCGTATCCGTGCTTCCGTAAATTTACGGAAGGGGTCGCTAGTGTTTTACGTACAGACATGAATTTATTTACGGACAGCCAAAAAGATGGGGGAACGTATGATAATGGCCGTTTTTAGGAGACCGGTACTTTGAAACATGAGGATCGACATATACAGAGATAAAAACAAAACCAACCAGGCTTGGAAAGAGATCGGCGAGGAGTTTGGCCTGCCAGGTACTTGCATGTTTTGTGAAAAACATAAAAACGTTCATACGGTATCTCCGTAAAACGACGGCGAAAGTTACATTTTTTGAACGTATATTACGGACATACCAGACAGAAATTTACGGAGGGGAGGAGTCTCGGAGGAAAAACGGACATTACGGAGAATCACATTAGGAATGAATGGACTTTCGGTCGGAGACGGTTGGATCGCATACAAGAATGTACGTATGTGGAAACGAGGCGTTACTGAGCATTCGGACGCGCTATATTTGTGGCGTACTACAAAATGCATACTATATAGCAGTCAAGTATGAGTGTAGTGACTGATTTGTCCTGAGTTTTTCCTTGTCACTCGGTGACGACTGAGGGAGTCCTTGACGCTTGTATAGGTTACTTGCAATAAACCAAAAAATTAAGATCCACGAAAAAATCGAGCGTTCCAAACATCGGTGGGGTTTAATGACCAAAAGGAAGGTTTTACAGATGCATTAACTGAAGAATTTACAATGAGCAGCCAGTGCATCAAAACAAGCAAGCAAGCAAAGACAAGGTCAAAAAGCTGTGTGCTCTCAGTCGGCCACACCTCCTTCCCGGTCTCCTTCCTATTTATAGCCTTTGACCTGCAGAGGGCACAAAATCTCGAGCAAGTAATACAGAAGAGGCATGCATTGAAATGGGGAAGATCAAAGTTAAGCAAATAAATTAGTGGCTAAAATGGCTCCTACATAACCGGCCCCTAATTGTATTTGGCAATCAAAACAATTACTAATCAAATCAGAATAGGAGCTTCGAAACTTATTCATTTCTTTTCAGGTATAAATAGAAAGACTAAATAATACCAGACCATTGTTATCTTCATTTTCTAGGGGTCCTCTTCATCACATTCCAACATCATACATAGCTTTGTAATTGTCACGGTCTGTCCGTCACGCCCCTTTCACCCTCGCAGCTGGGCTGCGTCAGGTGATTAGTGGAGCCTTTTAGTTGGCTGAACACTGTTCACCTGTTGCTAGATTGTCTTCGCTGTTAGGTTCATGCAAGTCGCCTGTCTCCTGTTCCCGGTTTCCCGATCCTGCCTGTCCTCGACTACGTTCCCCGCCTCGTCCTTCTGGATCCTCGTTCGCCTGTCTCCTGTCCCGGCTTCCCGACCCTGCCTGTCCCCGACTACGTTCCCCGTCAAGTCCCTCTGGATCCTCGTTCGCCTGTCTTCTGTCCCGGTTTCCCGATCCTGCCTGTCCCCGACTACGTTCTCTGCCCCGTCCCCGTTGATTTGCTTGACGAAGTAAAGATCGGAATATCATTGTATTTGCTTGTCTCTGAGTCGTGCTTTTGGGTTCTAATCTGCCAGTCTCCTCAGTAGAGCGTGACAATAATGGGCCTTGCTAGGATGTTGTTCTGGGTCTTGATTTTCACAGAACGTACAAGTCCTTTTAGATCCGGAAAAACTTCAATGATCCTGCCCAGAATCCAGGAGCCTCTTGGTGCATTTGGATCTACCACCAACACGACATCTCCACACTGAAAGTTTCTCCGTTTGGTGTTCCACTTTTGGCGCTCTTGGAGCAGCGGCAGGTATTCAAGCATCCAGCGTCTCCAAAAAAGGTCGGCCAAGTATTGAATCTGCCTCCAGCGGCGTCTGGTGTACTGGTCGCTTTTCTCAAATAGGCCTGGTGGGAGAGTTGGCTCTGATTTGAGTAACAGGAGATCATTCGGTGTTAGTCGACGTAAGTCTTGAGGGTCAGAAGTGACAGTTGTTAAAGGGCGACTGTTTAAGAATGCCTCTACTTCACACAGGATTGTATGAAGCCCCTCGTCATTTACGCTTTGCTCTTTCAAGACAGAACAGAGGACCTGTCTTATTGATCTGATCATCCTTTCCCATATGCCTCCGTGGTGTGATGCACCTGGTGGGTTAAAAGTCCACTCTATGCCCTGTTCTCTGAGTGTTTTTTGTATCTGATCCTGTTTTACTGCCGAGAATGCCTTTTGGAGTTCTCTCTTCGCATCAAAAAGTTGGTGCCGTTGTCTGAGTGCAGGCGCTTCACTTGTCCTCTCCTAGAGATGAAGCGTCTGAGAGCATTTTGATACAGGAACTTGTGTCCGAGGAGTTGGCTACTTCAATATGAACGGCTCTGCTGGTCATGCATGTGAATATTACGCCCCACCTTTTCACTACTGCTCTTCCTCGCTTAATTTCAAGAGGACCAAAGTAGTCCACACTGGTTGGTGAATGGGGGTAAGTCAGGCAGTAGTCTTTCCTGTGGTAAGTCGGACATCTTTTGCTATCCAATTCTGGCTCTGTGTCGCCTGCACACAACACATTTGGTGAGAATCTTTCTGGCTGCTGAATTTGCATTTGTTATCCAATATTATCATATATTTTTGCGGAGTTCAGAAAGCATATGATTCCTCCCACCATGACCTGTGGTCTTGTGCACATGCCGCAGGATTAGTGTGGATGGTGTGAGTGTTTGGGGATTATGACTGGAAATTTTCTTTCTTCTCCTATGGTCGTTTTACTCAACCTGCCTCCTACTCTGAGTAGGCCATCCTTCACCTGTGGGTCAAGCTTGTACAGGACACTTTTCTTCTTCACCTCAGGAGTCTGTGGTGAGCATTTCCATTTCACTCGGGAAGAACTGAAGTTGAGTGTACTGAACAATGGCCATTTCAGCTCTCTTTAGGTCTTCAAGTCTTATTTGCTGTCCACCCAGTGTAACGTCAGGTAAGTCCTTTATTTTACTTCTTGTGATCATTTTATTCTCACTCAATTTTTTGAGTTTCAGGTACCATGCAACTGCAATTAGGAGTTTTGCCCATTCAGAAAAATGTGTCATCAGTTTCTGAGTTGCGTTTTCTTCCTTTGTGCAGATTGCATTCCCTGTGTGTGTTCTTTTTACCTCGGGGTACATCCTGTGAGATTGGAATGGTTTCTTTAAGGTTTACAAGGTATTTTTGTTGTTCTTCTTTCCCCTTCCATAGGATGTCCTGACCACTGAGCCATCGCCTGTTGTTTATGAATTTGTTTGCATTTTGACCTCTTGTTGCATCATCCGCTGGGTTGGATTTTGAATTAATGTAGTTCCACTGGGATAACTCAGTGGCGTCTCTTATTGTTGCAACTCTATTGGCCACAAATGTTTTGTATCTTGAGTGTTCATTGGCTATGTACATTAGTACGGATTGGCTGTCTGTCCAGAACATGGATTGATCTAGGTGCAGCTGTAAGCTGGATCTCAGCAGCTTGTCCACTTTTACAGCTAAAACTGCAGCAGCAAGTTCTAGCCTGCGATGGTAATTCCTTTGATAGGCGTTACCCGCCCTTTTTCCCATGACAAAGGTTACATGGACATTGTTGTTGGTATTCACAAGTATCATGTAGCTTACTGTTCCATAGCCTTTGTCACTTGCATCAGCAAAATGATGTAACTGTGCATGCATCGTTTGTCCGAATCCTTTATCCTTGAAGCAGCGTTGGGCTTTGAACTCAGAGATTTGACCCAAGCCAGCTGTCCACTTCGTCCATTGCTCATGGACGCTGAGGGGTGCTTCCTCGTCCCAGCCTAGGTTCATCTTACAGAGCTCCTGCAGCAAGAACTTTGCTGTCAGTGTGAAGGGAGTTAAGAAGCCGTGGCTGTGATTTTGGCTGTACATTAAAGGTGAAGTTGTCAGTCTCTGTACACCATTGCAAACCTAAGGCCCTTTCTGTGGGGAGTTGGTCTTTGTCAAGATTGAGATCCATCATCTCTTTGGCTCTATCTTCCACAGGAAGGAGAGACAACACTTCCCTGCTGTTTGGGGCCCACTTTGATAGATGAAATCCTCCTTTTTGGCAGACGGCTGTGACGTCAGCCATGAGCTGTACTGCCTCCTGTACAGTGGGTACCGATTTGAGCAGGTCATCTACATAGAATTGTTTAAGTGTTTTTTGTTGTCCGTGGCTGATCTCCTAAGAGCATATGAATATGATATGAAAACTTTATTTCAGACTCAAGTCCATAAATACACAAGTACAATACAAATACACATAGCTCGCACAGCTTGGGGATGATGTTGCCCCAAAGAGGTGAACAGTCATTCTATGGTCCACAGGGGGTTTTGACACGTTTCCCTATCGGTGACCTTCACTTGGTGGAACATGGCAGTGATATCTGCCATCAGTCCTATTGGTTCCTGGCGGAACCTGTTGAGCACATCTATAAGACTCAGGGGTTGACACTAAGGTTTCAAAAGCACTTGCCCATTGGGCAAGTACAGATCATGTTCGACTTGCCCGAATGTAATGTTCACTTGCCATAATTAAAATCAGAATCGTGAACCGGCCTCTTTTTGCCAGGCACCTGGGCTAATTTTGGGGAACTCCGAAAACTCATCCTAGCTCAGACTGAAGCTGAATGTTAGCTTCCCCATAGTATGTGTTTAAAAAATAACAAACTTCTTCTTTGTTTACTTATTTAGGCTACCAAATGGTCACAACGTGCCATGAAGTGTCCAAGGTAGTAGCAAAGCTACTTGGTATCACTGTGGTACTATGAGACACAAACGGGTAGATATCTTACCATTTTGACACTTGAAACCTCTATTTAAAGTTCAGGGCAAATTTAATCGAATGACACCAAGCCAAACATTCGCAAATACACATATGGCCAATAGATTGCGCTGAAGAACATGTTTTCTGATTGAAGGCAATTTACCTTTTTCCTAAGAAACCTTCTCTAAGTAATTTAATTTAAACACCATGTTTAGTTGCAAAATTTGGCCACTGGATTATCTGTTCATGGTGGTTTAATGAGATCAGATTCAACTTTGTGGACAAAAATCACAAAGGTAAAATTTCATTTTTGGTTTTTAAAAGAAAAGGGGACGTTTCTTCTTAAATTGTTATTTGCGAGTTTTAGTCCCAGAATGATATGGCGTAGATTGTCGGAATTGGCGGAGGCTCAGCTTTCATATAATATATAGTTTGTGCAGGTCCAATTTCGTGAAAAAGATCGCTGTTGCTGTGCATGTGCACAGTTATGAAACCCCGAACTGCATTTGCATATGACTTTAAATGATTAATTTGACTTTCCTTGGTAATTTGCTTTAATCTAAAGTACTTCCAAACAGCACTCCTCCATCACTACTCCGTCTACCTTCTCTACCTAAAACGGTCGTGGCGGCGCTGCACTTGAGATGCAAGCTGTATTGGCTAACCTTTAACTAACACCATCACACAGGGCATTGAGACTATTGCCGAATCACTGCCAGAGACCGCACTGCGAGTGAGTGACAGGAGGCGGGGCTATGTTCGCGCTGTAGCGCTGTGTGTGTGTTAACTCGCTGTCCGATAGAAGAGAAGACAGCGCGCTGATCAATTGCAAATATATCTATTTTGTGTGATTTTACTGAAGAGAATGGTTGCTTTGCAGTTTTTAGAAACTCTTAAATATATATGAACAAACCCTAAAGAATCCACTTGCCCTTTCGGGCAACCAGAAATAATCTCAATTTGCCCAAATATTATTTTTAGTTGCCCAGGGCAAGCGGGCAACCGTTAGTGTCAACCCCTGAGACTGTTGGTTAAGTCGGGCCCTTTGAGCAATTCTGCATTCAGTGCCTTTCCACCAAAGGATGCTCCACAATCGAAGACTACTAGGAACTTTTTTTTCTTTGGGTGGTATACCCCATGGTGTGGCAGATACCACATCATTCCCTTTGAAATTGCTAGCTGCCCCTCTGGCACCTTTTCAGCGTTTCCTTTACTGATCATGTCGGTCATGAATGTGACGTATTCTCCTTTAAATGATGGGTTCTTGTTCAATTTCCATTTCAGGCTTTGTAGACGTTGCTCGCCCAGGTATTGATTGTTAGGCAATGTTGTGTCATCCTTCCTGAAAGGTAATTTAATACTATAATGTCCATCCAGAATTTCGGCCGAATCATCTGCAATTTTCAGAAAGCTCCTGTCCTCAACTGACATTTCCTTTACTTCCTCACACAACTTTTCACTGAAATCAGTGTTGTACTGAGCAATTAGCATTTCGTGAAGATTATGTACTGATATCCTATTGACTGTGTGAGAGGGGTGGACATTGCTCGTTCCTGCCCCTAATGGACCATTCACTACCCATCCAAGCAATGTTATTATAGCATATGGGCCGTCTCCTTCACTGTTTATAATTTGCCAAGGCTCTATTGCTTTGGGTGCATTTGTGCCAATTAGCAAATCAATGCCTGCATTAATAGTGGAAATTTGGACATCTCTAAGGTAAGGCCACTTTGACAGAGCTCTCTGGTTTGGTATGTTACTCTTAGGCCACGTTTATACGTAGCAGGGTATTTATAGAAACGAATATTTCCCCCCCTCCGTTTTCAAAAATAACATTGTGCACACAACATAGTTTTCAAAAAAGTTGTCGTTTACATCAAAACGGATAAATACGCCGTTGGGACATTATAACTATGCCAAACCTATGGGCGGCAGTGTAGGGAGAAGGATAAAGCCATGCAAGCCAATCAGAATCCTCAGAATCAACAACAACGAATAACACGAGCGTCTTCCTGTAACAAACAAACTGTAAACATAGGGCGCTCATATGACGTTAAGCATTTCCTGGCGCATAATGTGACGTTTCAGAACCTAAAACCCCGTTTCTACCCGTTGACACGACAACACGTAACCGGCGTTTTCAGAAATCTCCACTTTGGCCGGAGTTTTTAGAAATGATCGTTTTCTGTGACAAAAACGGCGTTTTCGTGTAAATGAGAGGCCAAACCGTGTGAAAATATCTGCGTTTTCCCTTCGTGTAAACGGGGCCTTAGTAACGGGAATCCTTGATTGTGTGTATGTCTCTGGCAAAGTTATGAATGCATCGTCCTGAAGTCCACTTACTTCCAAGCCAGTGATGATGTTGGTAGCCACAGTTCTCTCCTGACCCATTGTACGTAGCAGAATGTTTGTCCTTTTTCCTTGTATGTTTAACTGCTGCATTAATTTATCCATACAAAATGTGGCAGAACTGCCAGGGTCAAGAAACGCATATGTTTGTATGACTGCACTGCCTTTGTTAGATTTTACCTTCACAGGTACAATTGACATCAGACACTGATCTTCACCGGCCCCAGTATGGTTGCATGCTTTGAGAGAGATCTGTCCTGTGTTCACCTTTTTAGGTTCTTCCTTGTTTGTTTCCTTAGATGTTTCCTGCTTTTCCACCCCTTTTTTCTGCTCCACTTTTCCTATGTGCAGTGCTGTAGGTTGCGACCTGTTTCAGATGATGCAGGTGAGACGCTGTATGCAGTCCTTACTCATATGACCAGTAACAAGACATGCAAAGCAAATTCCTCTTTCCTTCAAGTCAGTGTGATGTTTCTTTTTAAACCATGAAGAGCTACTGAACGCATGTTCTCCTGAGCAAAACAGACAGAATGGCCTCTGTTGGACGGTTGCAGCACTGCTTTTTTGTTGGGAGAATTGGGATTGACATCAATGGTTGCTGCATTGGCTGTGAAGCTTTTGTCTGTGAATTTGGATTTCACAACACTTGAGTGTGTCGGCCTTACAGTTTGGCTTGAGTGTGTGGGCCTTACAGCTCTTGGTGAGGGGTCTTGTATATCACCAAAGACAGGATCCATCAAGATTTTGACTTGTCTTTCAATGAACTCTACTTCTAAAGATCTTAAATGTGGCTCTGCGATTGGTTGATTCTTGAAAACGACACGCTTCGGCTCTCCATCTTTCTCTTAACTTGTAAGGCAATTTGCCGACTAATAATTTCAAATTAGAACCCAAATTCAATTCGTCCATGTAGGCTATTTCATTAATGGCATTTAAACAGCCTCGGAGATACAGACCAAAGGACTTTAGTGTCTGGGAATCTTCAGCTCTAATGGGGGACCACGACAATGCTTTCTTGATGTATGCACTGGCTATTTGGTATTCATTTCCAAAGTGCTCGTGAAGCAATTCTTTGGCCTTTGCAAAGCCTCTATCTGGGTCTAAGAAAAGACAAGTTTTAACCAGCTCTCTCGACTGACCGGATTAATATTGCTCTAAATAATACAATTTATCCTTTGCATGTTAAATTTTGCTCTCGATGATATGCTCAAATGAGGTGACAAACGAGATGTATTCAGTTGAATCATTATTAAATACCTTCATCTCTTTTCGTGGCAAAAATGATTTGTCCTGTTGCCTCACCAGTGAAACTGCGATCTAATTTTGTCTCTGTAGAATGCTGTAGAGATGAGCGGTATCCGCTGTGGGTTTCCAATAGGAGGTTCAGGAGGAGACGTTGGTGCATCGCTTGTGTGGCGTCTTCCTGAGTGAGGCCGTAATGGAGGCCCTTGGGTTTGTTCAGCCGTTTGTGTTGGCCTTGTTTGGCTAGAGGGGAGGCGGGGTTGTAAAGGCTCATAAGAAGTCTTCTTAAGGGGTTGGGCATAGGACATATACTTTGACTGATCTGGCCAGATGGATGACCGGCGCACTGTACCGAGAAAATGGGGCACTTTTAGGGCTTGAAGCTGGACTGGTTGTGGAGCATGAGCTTTAAGTCTGACACTTGCATGTTGGATTCCTTTAGTATGAACATTTTCCAGTTTTGGTTCATATTCCTTTCCAATAAGTTCCTTTGTTTTGACTGTTTTCTCTAAATACTCGTTCATTCCATCTCCTATTGAGCCATGGCTTTTAGTTTTACTCAATATATTGAGTTTGGCATTAGCAGCTTCCAATTCGTATTTGAGGGTTAACATTTCCTTTTGTTTCCTCAAATTTTCTTGTCTCTTAGACAGTTCTGCTTCTTCGGCCTCTATAGCATGCTTTTGTTTAAGAGCCTCCAATTTGACTTCTAGCACGGCCCTCTCCGCTGCCGCGCGGCCCACAGCAGAGGAGGTGACTGAGGCCTTTGATCCTGCGTCGGACGTGTTTTTAGAATGAGTTATTGAAATGCTGTCCTCTGGGCCTATTTCACCTTCATCGCCATTCTTCTCACATGCCATTAGCCAATCATCTACGCCCTCGATAAATATCATGTGGCTTTCTCTCTTGGGTTTAAACCACGAGTTATTATCGAATTTGCGATCCTCTTCCCTCAATGTATTTTGATATTCCTTATGAATAGCTTCCAACTCAATTAACAATCTCCAAACTTATTAACATTTACAATAACCTCTTTAACATTTGATTTATCACTCATCAAGTCCTCAATCAAGTTCATTCGGCATATAACCCAGCCAAGCTTTATCCTTCTGGCATTACGCAAAGCACCCTCCCTTTCAACAACATTTTCCATATCTTCAGTATTGGTTTGCACAACCGGGTCTTCGGCAATTTCCGAGCCATCAGCCATATCAATTCCATAAACTACAACCTTCTTAATAAATCAAACCTTTCCAATAAATAATATTACTCCCTACTTGGGGTAATCGTGCTGGCCAGTTTTTGCTATTGCGTCTTCAAAACGTCGTCTAATATCTTAAAGTCCGCCAAACTTGCTTCAAAGTCAGTCCATAATTCAAATTAAATAGTTTTCTAAAGAAATCCTTGAAACCTCGGCTCATGGAGCACTATAGGAGTCGTTCTTAATTGTTGCAAATTAGAAGAGTCCTACAAGCTGCGCCGGAGTTTGTTTGGTTTCAAGTTGCTTTGTTCCTTTGCGGCCCAGTCCTGGTGCGACTTTGGGATTCCAATCCAAGTGATCCATTAGGTTGTCCAAGGTCCAAAGCGAGCTTTTTGACTAATGTAGTGACTGATTTGTCCTGAGTTTTCTCGGTGACGACTGAGGGAGTCCTTGACGCTTGTATAGGTTACTTGCAATAAACCAAAAAATGAAGATCCACGAAAAAATCGAACGTTCCAAACATCGGTGGGGTTTAATGACCAAAAGGAAGGTTTTACAGATGCATTAACTAAAGAATTTGAGCAGCATGCGCATCAAAACAAGCAAGCAAGCAGAGACAAGGTCAAAAAGCTGTGTGCTCTCAGTCGGCCACACCTCCTTCCCGGTCTCCTTCCTATTTATAGCCTTTGACCTGCAGAGGGCACAAAATCTCGAGCAAGTAATACAGAAGAGGGATGCATTGAAATCAAAGTTAAACAAATAAATTAGTGGCTAAAATGGCTCCTACAATGAGTATTCGGATGCAGCTATAGTTTTGGTTTCACATCGCCAGAGAACCGGTGTTACACCGAATTCTGCGACCCACCGAAAAGTGTGACCCCAGGGGGCGCTGTTGCATATTTGCATTATAACAAAAACATAAATAAAACATAAGATCTCCCCCCCACCGGTGGGTCTTTCTTTTCTTGATACTAACATTAATTCTAAACAGCGTTTTACAAAAGGTAGGTTTTGCTCAAAGGTAAATCAGCACAATATAACACTGACTGAAGTTTTTTATGGGTAAAGAAGCAACGGTGAAGGACCATCATTGTATGGGTCTGTAAAATGCTAATCAAATCAAAATAAATGTATTTATTAAGCACCTTTAATAGGTAATTGGTTGGGGGGGAGATCTTATGCTTTATTTATGTTTTTGTCATGCCTATTTACGCTTCAAACTCGTGCATATTGCCAAAAATATGCAACAGCGCCCCCTGGGGTCACACTTTTCGGCGGGTCGCAGAATTTGGTGTAACACCGGCACCGGCCTGTAAAAAACGGTTAAACTCCAGCCCCAGGATTGAGCTGGGCCCCGTTTCCCGAAAGCATGTTTAGCCTAAGTGGATCGCAGAGTGGGTCGAAAGAGCATCGTACAGTTTTAACACCGTTTCCCGAAAGCATCTTTGGTAACGAACCTCTTAAAAACGCTCACGAGTCACGAGTAGCTAACGAGTGCTCCAGGGTACTCGTAGGACGCTAAGAGCCTCGTTAGCCTACTATAGCCTCAGTGGCGTAGCCAGCGGACATTCCTAGTATTGAATGCGTTTTATTATAACACATTGGTAATGGTGTATCACGTGCGTCTGAGCCTAATGTGGGCCATTATGTTAGTTTGAGAGAGACAGTCCAGGAAATGTTTGAGCAGGCAGGGCACTTAAAATGTGTGAGAAAGTGGGGGGGATTTGTGCAGACTGACATAGGCTACTCATAAAACGTAGCATAAAATAATGTAAAAAAATAAAAAAATAAAAAAATAAATAAAATAAAAAATAAAATAAAATAAAAAATTATAAAAAAAACAAGCAAAGGAGCAGGCAAAAGGCTGGGATATGGTGGGGATTGGTCACGTTCACGGGAATGTTTAGTGACATGTGGGAGGGTGGAGGGGGTTAAAAAAAAGTCTCAATCACTCTTCGACGGGCATGAAAACCAGCCACGTAGTTATGAGGGAGGCCGTCCTCACACCGATCTTCCTCGTCGTCATCGTCCTCAATGTCCTCCGGTTCAAGCAAAGCCACCCCAGCCTTAGCTGCAATGTTGTGCAACATAGCCGTCACACATATCACGGCGCATGCACGTCACACACCTCCCGATCGTGCGCTCAACGATGCACCGGGCCAGACGGTGGACTTCGTTGTATGCCTCATCATGGACGTCTCCCGGGTTATTCACAGGTGTGAAGAGGTGAGGGCGAAGAGGATAGCCACTGTCTCCGAGGAGCCGCCACTCTCCCCTGGAGGCTGCAGCCAGCCGGCCGATGGAGGACTCGCGGAAGACGAAGGAGTCGTGTGTGCTTCCTGGCCATTTCGCCACGACATCAAGGATGATGCCCTGATGGTCGCACACCACCTGGCAGTTCACAGCGGCATATCCCTTCCGGCATATGAACACATGGGCATCCACATGGGGCGTAAGAATTGGAACTAAGGTTCCGTCCACGGCTCCGGCCACTTGAGGGATGCGGAACGACCGAAATAAATCTTCTTGGGTCGCCCTCATCTCATCCCTGGTGGGGAAATGGACGTGCTGCGGAACCATTCGGAGGAGGCTGTACGTCACTGCCTGGACCGACCTGCAGACTGACGCCTTGGACAGGCCCTGGCCATCTCCGACGACCTGCAGAAAGCTCCCTGTGGCGTAGAACCTGAGGGCGGCCAAGAGCTGTACTTGCGGTGTGAGCGCAAAGTTCCTCCTGGTTGCGCGTCTCAGGTCTTCGCTGATCGTCCCAAGAAGCTGTCTGATGAGCTCCCTGGGCAGCCTGTAGCGCTGGATGACTGCAGAGTCATTGTAGACCTCGAGGGGGTCAAAGTTGTCCCGGATTCGAGCATTAATTACAACAAGGCGACTCCGGGGACGCCTCGGCCTCTCGGCCTCTCTCTCTCTCTCTCTCTCTCTCTCTCTCTCTCTCTCTCTCTCTCTCTCTCTCTCTCTCTCTCTCTCTCTCTCTCTCTCTTGCTCACGGAGCGCTAGCACACGCTGTCTACCAGCCATTATTTGCACTGACGTAGCCTGCATGGCCCCTTGCACTATATAGGCCTATGTTCCGAGACTAATTGCTACAACCTGCCAATGAATAATGTTAATTAAATGCGTCATGCCTCCACAACACTATCAACACGTTAACACGTTATCAGTCAGACACTCGGTTATGTTAAACAGTTAATTTGTTAAGGTTATATCAAACTCATTCTCTCACATTCCCACACTCACTCAATCTCATAATACATGTGTTTCCACATGTATTATAGTCTTTATTATTATATAGAAGTAGCCCTATATTTAAAATTACTTTTTAATGATGCTATATGTAGCCAGACAAATCTTTTTCCTCCCAAGGATTTAAACCAAGAGTAATTTTAAAAGCTTTAACACAAAAACATGCACACATGTTCGACAATGGAGGCAACACAGCCGCTCAGCGGCCACTGAAGTGTGCTTTATCATTTGTGGAGAGCATTGTGGTTCATAGGCTGCATTTGACTGAAACATAGTAATTGCATGATTTTCACACATCGTTTGAAAAACAAAGTTTTTATTTAAAAACTCAAAGAAAAAATTGTTCAAAGGTGCCCACACCAACAAGCAACATTTTAAGAAGTGGGGGGGGGGGGGGTAGCTGAGAATGAATGCGGTCACTAGGTCCGATGTGGAGCGATAAAGAAAGCGTCGGAAGTTCGACATCAAACCAATTAGACCGGTGCGGGGTGAACACGGCGCAGTCCCTCAACGACAATGAAGAACCAACCATGGCCATCATAGACTTCTCAGCCTCCCAAGGCATCCCCGGGGGAGAGGATATCCTTGCGGGTATCACGGAAGAGGGATAAGCTTCAAGTGAGCAATGGCAGGAGGATGAGGAACCCAGGATCCCCCACCAGTGCAACTCGGCTGCCCCCACCCGTCATGACCCGTCGCCATCTAAAAAGAGAACAAAAATGCCTTATGAAGACGTGTTCACAGCTCATTCAACTTTCCAAACCTCCATATCAAATATCTGTATGTAGGCCTACTGAAAATATGCATTACCTTATTGCTCCGGGATGATTATTTTTTGCTGGCCAACCTCTCCTCCTCGAGGACAAGCTGACGTGCCATAAGGTCCAGCTTGGCCCTCTTCAGCACAATCACCTCTTCCTGGAAGCGAGCGTCACGCTCGGAGGATTCCCGGAGAAGAGCCACCTTCTCCCTCTCCAACTCCACCAGGTCTTGGCTGCATTGGCAGCCACGACCGATGATGGAGGCGGTGACTGTTGAGAGGGTGGAAGGGGTAGAGGTGGCAGCCGAGGTGAACGGTGTGGTCAGCAGGGGCGTCATGACGGGCATGGAGGTGGGGGCAGCCGAGGTGGACTGGTGGGGGATCCTGGGTTCCTCATCCTCCTGCAATTGCTCACTTGAAAGATCTCCCTCTTCCGTGATACCCTCAAGGATATCCACTCCCCCGGGGATGCCTTGGGATGCCGAGTAGCCTATGATGGCCATGGCTCGCTCTTCCTCGTCGCTGAGGGCCTGCGCCGTGTGCACCCCCGCACCAGTCATATTGGATTGACGTCGAAATTCTGACGCTTTCTTTTTGGCAAGACTGACGAAGTCTTGCCATTTCTTCCGGACGTCCACATTGGACCTAGTGATGCCGGTGACCGCAGTCATTCTCTCAGCTATTTCCCCCCACTTTTTAGATTTATGCTTGTTGGTGAGGGCACCTTTGAAGCGGTCAAATAAGAGGCTTTTGTTTGCCTCCACCTCCTCAAGCAGAACTTTAAGTTCCTCAGGTTTGAATAAGGCTTTTCTCTTACGTGCCTTTTCCGCCATTTTGTAGAAGCCCGACCCATATTCCCCAGGTTATTTTATAGGTGGGTCATATCACGTGACCAATCAATGAAACCTTATGCGGATTAGATAAAGTCGGCTCTCTTTGCTGCGCAATATGTTTCAGAAATCAGCACATTAAGATAAATGTAGTTGTCACACAAGCTATTTTGGATTTTTGTAATATGGAATTATTTCAGGGGGGGAAATGCCGTGAATAAATGTATGCACAGTGCGTTCAGGATTAGGACTGATATATATGTCGGCCTAGGCTTAATCAATTGTGTTTTAATATCTTTAGCATTCATATTATTGCAATCTATTCTTTGCGTAGGCTACTCTGCGGTTGGCCTTGATGGGGAGATATTTTAACCCTTTTTAACCCCATTTTCCTCCGACATTCCTGCGTCTCCCCCTGCGTCATAGCCCGTTTCAGCACCATGTCAGTGGACAGGTACAATCCTAAGATCGTCTTGAGTGCAGCGAATGCGCGTTCACGTTAAGAGGAGTTTCGGGAAACGCTCCAAAGAAATTATCGATGGTTCGAAAGCTCCCTCTTTCGCGCCATCTTACGAGCTAAGATCCATCGATATCGGGAAACGGGGCCCTGGGCTAGAACGAGCACTGCCTTTACGCCAAGGGCAGGGGGTGGGGTTATCCTTACCTTCATAAACAGGAAGACCAACGAAGACCGGCATTTTTAAAAACACAGAAGTAAACAATGGACGTGAATAATCCGTGTATGGTTCGTTCTTTGAATATTCCGATTTAAAAGAAAATCAGAAAAAACAATTAGCAGAGTCGTTTTTTGGTTTTTCTGATTTGGTTTTGAAGCCGTAAAAGGGAAAAAGGAATATACAAATAAACTGTATTTTCTGTTTTTTAAATCAAAACGGGAAAACTGAATAATCCAGTTGCTTGTTTTGTTTGCGTGATATTTAGATAAAACCGCAATGAATGCCGGGAAAAGGGCACGCGGATTTAAAGAAAATACATATAAAGACGTGTTACGGGTGAACATAATATTGTGTATTATGCTGGGTTGTGCTGCTCTGCCTCCATGTCCCATAGTAGGAGGAGACTGGGCGTTACCTTCGGAAGCACTGATTGATGAAAGGCCGGCCTTCCCAAGTATAAAAGCCTGCCTACTTCAAGATGGCTCCCTCTCTCTCTCAGCCTCGACATGGCAGACGCTGGCCGGTCGCACGCTTTTGTTTTGGTTAAATTAGAAGTCGTTTGTTAAACTGGTCTGTATTAATTGTGATCTTTGTTGATCTTTGATCTAGGAGCGGTTGCGTTTTTTCTTCTGTTTTAGTGGCAACCGTCTCGCATTTTTTCTGTTAAGCAAGTTTTGGCTCTTTTGGGAAATAAACAGAACACTATTCTTTCCCAAAAATCTGTTTCATTTTTCGTTATTATGTTAACTGCTCACACGTTTGATGTGGGCCCGTAACATAAATGGGGGCTCGTCCGGGATTGAATATGTTTTGCGTGTTTATCCCAGGGATTGCGCATTTAAATTGTCTTTTTTGGGGAAACGTTTTTACTGCGTCCGTGCATTTGTTTACCCTTTTGACGCGTTATGGGGATTGCGTTTTTGACCCAGTATTTCGATTTTTCCCAGTGTGCCAGGCTAACAGCCCTGTCTGTCATTTTTCTCGCTTTTTGTGAATTTTTTACCGGCCTAATCTGCTGCTTTTTCGCCATGTTCGATTTAGACGAGTTTATTAAATCTCCAACTCCCGACGCCTTCTCTGCCGCGACGCGGGATGATCTGGTCAAAGTTGCAGGTCATTATAGAATAGAGGTTCAGGGTAGGCCATCTAAAGCAGAGCTTTTAGATAGTCTTACGGAGGCTTTGGGCCGTCTCGGTATATTTACAGACGTAAAGCCCCCGGCTGCCCCTGATCCTCCAATCACACCTACGCTCACCAAAGCGGCAGTCGAGCTCCGTCGATTGGAGTTGCGAGAAAAGGAGATTGAATGGGAGCGAGAAAGAACACTACTCGAAGCAGACAGACAGATGGTACAAGAGCGTGAGAAGAGAGACCACGAGCTTAGAATGCGAGATATGGAACTCGCCCAAGCCATTCGATTAAAATAATTGGATTTAAAAGCTTGTGAATCTGGCATTTCAAGCCAGCCTTTTGATGTCACTCGTAATATAAGACTTGTCCCACCTTTTAACGAAAAGGATGTGCATAAGTTCTTTGCTCATTTTGAGAGAGTCGCTACGGTTTTGAAATGGCCACCAGATGTGTGGTCCATGACGTTGCAGTGCGTTTTTGTGGGTAAAGCGCATCAGGCTTACTCGTCCCTGTCGTTAGAGGATGCCGCTGATTATGAAAAAGTAAAACAATCAGTTTTGCGAGTTTATTCACTTGTTCCTGAAGCGTACAGACAGAAGTTTCGCAACTACCAAAAGTCTGAGTCGCTCACGCACGTCGAGTTCAGGCGGGAGAAAGTTATTGTTTGATCGTTGGCTTAGCTCTCAGAAGATAACAACATTTGAGGACCTTCGTGATATAATGATTCTGGAGGACTTTAAAAACTGTCTCCCGAAAAGTGTTGCCACGTTCGTCAGTGAGCACAAAGACTTGACAGCATCCAGCGCAGCGGTGCTGGCTGATTACGTGCTGGCGCATAGGGGCGCGAGCTCTGGTCCTGTGAACTTTCAGCAGAACCGCAACTATAATTTAAGAGGTTCTCCTAGGCCTTTTAATGACGCTGCAGCAGCAAGCACTCCAACTTCGGAGCATAGAGGAGTGACTGGCCCTAAAAATTATGTCCCGGTCTGTGGATATTGTAAAAAACGTGGCCACCTGATTCCCGACTGTTATTTGCTAAAAAAGTAAAAACAAGTCTAACCCCACAGCTTCATCTAGGACTGAATCTGGTTTGGGTCTATGTGTTTCGACACTTCCTTTGACGTCTCGGAAAGACGAGAGTATTTCTCAGGCTTTTGCACCATTTATTATGGACGGTTTTGTCACTTTGCTCGAAGAGCCTAATGCACGCATTCCTATTAAAACACTTCGCGACACGGCTGCGTCGCAGAGTTTCATCTTAGAGAATGTCCTGCCTTTCAGTGAAAAGTTCACGTTGGTGCGAGTGTCTTAGTCCAGGGTTTTGATATGGGATTTGTGAATGTGCCCCTACATGAGATTTCACTCTCTTCTGACTTGGTCACCGGCACTGTAAAAGTGGGCGTACGCCCCTCTCTCCCTATTGCGAACGTATCGTTCTTGCTTGGGAATGATTTGGCAGGTGGGAAGGTATTTCCTAACCCTGTTGTAACCCATAACCCTGTTGTGACTACGGCTTCTCAAAGTGTATGTCCTGACGATGTGGCTGTGAAATACCCAGAGGTTTTTCACGCCACTGTTGTTATGCGCGCCATGGCGCAAACAGCCAAAGAGACCCCTGTTCGTGAACGCAGGGATGAGTTTTCCGATCTCTATGATACCTTTATTGCTCATCCCATGTCGTCTGCTAGTGGTAAAACGTCTGTGAAGTCGGCTCCACTATCTACGATTCCTTGCGTTCCTAAATTGTCTCCCAGTCGCGAACAACTCATGTGCGAACAAAAAAACGATCCCTCTCTCTCTACTCTATTGGCGGAGGCTGTCTCGGAGAAAGACATTGAATCTGTGCCTCAGGGTTATTTTATTCGTGAGGGGGTCTTGTTGCGCAAATGGAGGCCGCTTGTGGCTTCTGCTGCGGATGAGTGGCGTGTGCTGAATCAGATTGTCGTCCCGATGCCGTATCGAGATGAAATCTTACGCCTTTCTCATGATCCCCATTTCGCAGGTCATTTAGGTATCAATAAAACATCCGATCGCATTTTGCGCCATTTCTTTTGGCCCGGTCTCAAGAGCGACGTTGCGAGACACTGCAAAACATGTCACGTATGCCAGGTTACGGGAAAGCCTAATCAGCTGATTCCTTCCTCAGATCGTCCGTCTGCGAGTGGACGATCTGAAACTAAATCGGAAACTAGATTTCTTCTTCGAAGGTTGTGCTCCACACAGAACCTCCTCACCGTCATAACGGAGCATTTCGGGGCACCAGATTGCTTTAGAGCGGTACTGATCGCGTCGTGTGTCTTTCCAGTGTCAAATAGTTCACGAATAAAATCACCATAAGGTTCAAGTGCGGCCATAACTAAGGCTAAATAAGACTATTGCTGGTTTAGGTGGTTGGCTCTTTTTTCTTCGCTGCGTTCTGCCTTCTGGTGTAGCCTATAACTATAAATGTATCTATTTTAGTTTTTCTGTTTTGGGTTTAAAAAACAAACACACAAAACACACAAACACAAATAAAATGCAGATTATTTGTTTATTCCTTTTGCCCTTTTCCGATTCAAAACAAAAACAGAAAAAAACAAAAACCTACTGATTTAAATCTGAATATTCAAAGAACGAACCATACACGGATTGACTGTTATTTGTATTTTCTGGTTTTGTTTTGAATTGGAATATTCAAAGAACGAACCATGCACGGATTATTTTTGGTCCGTGTATATTTTGGTAATTGGATTTTCCCTTTATGAATGGGAATTACAAAACAAAAAACGACTGGTTTATTTGACTTTCGTTTTGAAGCCCAAAACCAACAATTGAATTACTCAGCATTTTTCTTTCATTTTCATTTTTTAATTACACTTTACAAAATGTCAACAAGTCAACAAGTGTCAAAATGTCAACAAGTCAACAGGGACGAAAAAACGGACCAAAAACAAGCATTATTCATATTCTCGCACCGGAAGTCAGACAGGAGCGCATGGTCCGGGACTATAAAGGATAGCCTTATGACGATGACGGCAGCTGCGAGGATGGATCAGTATATTTTGTTCAGAAAGAACAAAAGAGTTTGTTTGCGCGACGAGGACATGACCATCCTCAAGTTAAGTCGGATCTTTCAGGTAGGTAAAAAAATACGACTACTACTACTAGCTTACTACCACTAGCCTACTACTAATAATTATAATGATAGTAATATCAGAGCCACTAGCCTAACTTAGCCTACTGTGCTCGTCATGGTAGCTCTTTTTTTTTCAACTTCAAATATAGAAATAATGAAATGTTTGGCCAGTTAGTTTGGAGCGCTATCCTCATAACCTTGAATAAATCAGGTTTTGAAAACGCCATGATACCTCTAATATTAGGCCTAGCTGGCTAATGTTATTTAACTTGTGTATTTTTTAGGTCTCAAGTGACAGTCTGTATCTAACAGACGACTCCAATGTGGCTATATTTGCTGGAGAGTCGTCGGGCGTTTTCAGCTCACTAGACCTGAGTCCAAGGGGGCATTATGAAGTACACGGCGAGGACGATGTCGCCCCAGGGTCAAGCACAACGGGGTAACGCTTTGCCTTCTCAAGACGTTCCAGTACAGTTACCAGTGGTTCACTGCAGGGTGCCTCAGCTGCTCTCCCCAGAGCCACTTCCAAAATATTTCAAAGGTAACTTTTAAGTCACGTATGAAACCAGAAATAATATACTGTGGCGATTTTCCTATAGATGCAAAGAGGGCAATGCCCCCCCAGAATAAATGTGACACACACGCATTATAGTTCTGTTTTGGAGTAAATTGATTTGTGATATACAGTGTGTGTTTCTCTCTGTGTGCGCTTGCACTTGTGAAAGACTGCTCTCACGTCCCTCCCATAAACAGGTCAGTGTACCTTGCTGAGGTGGTTGGTGGGAAGCTGAATCCTAGCAGAATGGTGATGGTGAGGTTTGCAGAGTGCGAGGCTTCTCTTCAGGGGATTGCCACCAAAGTACAGGATGCCATTGGAAGTCATGAGCCTTTAATACTGACTGATGCACAGGGCAACGCCATCGTGGAGTCAGAGGGAACAACAGGTGGGTAACGTAAAAAAAAATGTTTCTGTTTTGAGTCTATGCTTTTGATTATGAATGAGTGATCCACTTCAGCTGAAATGTTTTCTCCTGGTTTCCACTCCTACTCCAAGGGTTGCCTTATTGGAGACAAAATGCAAGAAAGATTGGTAACCCTTCCTTTTACAGTCCCCTAATTACTAGGTATTTACCCGGTACATGCATGGTAAATTATAGTGTATTACTGGGTAATTACCACTGGTAATAAGAAGGTAAATACAGAGGTAGTTACCCGGTAAATACATGGTAAATCATAGTGTATTACTGGGTAATTACCACTGGTAATAAGAAAGTAAATACAGAGGAATTATCCGGTAAATTATAGTGTATTACTGTGTAATTACCACTGGTAATAAGAAGGTAAATACAGAGGAATTACAGCTGATGTACCAAGTAAAACCTCCACTATTACCCATCAACTCAACTAAGTAGCGTGTAGTTGTAACTCCGATATTGTGTACTTCCTAGGAAATTAGGCAACCAATTCTTAGAAAAACCTATTATCCAAGGTTTATGTTGGTAACAGCCCAAATGTAATGATGTACTATCTAGAAATTAGCATAGTACTTTCCAATAAAATACTTTTTCTTAGTTATTATTCATAGCTACACCCATTTAGAAAGTGTTTATTCAATTTACCACTATGGAATTACTTACCTGGTAACAACCTCTGCACGAAGCCGTTTGTTTCCATGGTATTACCAGGTTCTTACCATATCATTTATAATAGATACATTCCATTGTCCATGCAGTCAACACAAACTTGTACCATGTACGTTCTGCGACGTTACCAAGTAAAACACGACAATTTACCCAGTAAGTAAGCTGAAACTGTACTGTAAAAGGAAGCCTCGTTTGTTTCCATGGTATTACCAGGTTCTTACCATATAATTTGTAATACATTATTCCCTTTTCCATGCAGTCAACACAAACTTGTACCATGTACGTTCTGCGACGTTACCAAGTAAAACACACCAATTTACCCAGTAATTAAGCTGAAACTGTACTGTAAAAGGAAGCCTCGTTTGTTTCCATGGTATTACCAGGTTCTTACCATATAATTTGTAATACATAATTCCCTTTTCCATGCAGTCAACACAAACTTGTACCATGTACGTTCTGCGACGTTACCAAGTAAAACACGACAATTTACCCAGTAATTAAGCTGAAACTGTACTGTAAAAGGAAGCCTTGTTTGTTTCCATGGTATTACCAGCTTCTTACCATATCATTTGTAATACATTATTCCCTTTTCCATGCAGTCAACACAAACTTGTACCATGTACGTTCTGCGACGTTACTAAGTAAAACACACCAATTTACCCAGTAATTAAGCTGAAACTGTACTGTAAAAGGAAGCCTAGTTTGTTTCCATGGTATTACCAGGTTCTTACCATATAATTTGTAATACATAATTCCCTTTTCCATGCAGTCAACACAAACTTGTACCATGTACGTTCTGCGACGTTACCAAGTAAAACACGACAATTTACCCAGTAATTAAGCTGAAACTGTACTGTAAAAGGAAGCCTTGTTTGTTTCCATGGTATTACCAGCTTCTTACCATATAATTTGTAATACATTATTCCCTTTTCCATGCAGTCAACACAAACTTGTACCATGTACGTTCTGCAACGTTACCAAGTAAAACACGACAATTTACCCAGTAATTAAGCTGAAACTGTACTGTAAAAGGAAGCCTCGTTTGTTTCCATGGTATTACCAGGCTCTTACCATATAAGTTGTAACTGGTTATTCCCTTTTCCATGCAATCAACACAAACCATATATGTTCTGCAACATCGTTCACCAGTAGTTAAGCACTTTAATTGTTATTATAAAACCCCAAACCACTGTTGATGAAAGACATTAAAATTAAACAAAATCAAGGGCTTATCTTTCAAACAAATGCATATCTCACAAACAGGCACTGAACACTGAAGAAATTGGCCAAAAAAAAGAGCCGTCCACATCAACTCAATTTAAATGTTACTGATGGTGTTTTCATAAAACACATGGCAGTGTTATGGCAAGTGACCACAAGGAAGACTGCTTCAACCTCTACAATTTGAATAAGTGGTGAATGCCATGCAGCAATCTGCCTATGGGAGCATCTTTGTGGTCATTCGCAAACCAATGAGTCCACTCGATGAATGAGAGATGACTCTTTAGTGTCTTCTCTGTGAGGTATCCCTGCAGTCTCCACATCTGGGATTTGAAGGCTGACCAAGACCTGACCAGGTACCTCCAAATCTCCCCTTCAAGAATCAGAAGACAAGAAAATAAACATTAGGACTGTCAATTAATGAACATTTCTAGAACATGTAGAACTCAAAGATTATTTTGTTTATCAGTTAAGAAAGGATGCTGGTCCTCTGGCCATTGTGTTTGGTCATATTGAAAAGAGAAAAAGGCATAGCCATAAATACAGTTAATAGGACGGGAGGGGACAGGCCGTTAGCTCCGGTTAGCCATTTAGCATCGAGCTAGCGGAGCTTCTGTCATTCAAATAACTCGGACATGTTGTCTAAAACCTATAACACCCAATTTATTAAAATATCCGGATTTAATCGGGCTCTCTCCCATAAGTACAGTTAATAGGACGGGAAGAGACAGGCTCTGTTAGCCCCGGTTAGCGCGATGCTAAAGAGCAGCTCTACCGGAGCATGCCACCTCAACAGGTGCAAGTTAGCCTCCGGTTTGATATTCGCCGGATATTCGGTTTATCACCCAATCGGATTCATCAACATAAGTGCAATACATTACGGGCTTAGTATGTTGAGGACGGTTTAGGACACCGTATCGTTTAGGACGCGAAAAATCACAAACACATGTTGTCGCCATCAATGTCTGTGCAACAACGTCATTTACGTTCTGGCTGCTACTTGTTTTAGGGACCGTCAACAAATTACACTCACCGACTGTTGGCAGAGACGTTACCATGGAATTGTTTCAGGAAATGAATCACACAAATATATTGCAATATAGTTAATCATAATGCAGTTAATAGTTTAATATTCGAAAAATTTACCAAACTATATTTGAAATTATTAATTGCATCCCGTTTAACAATAATGCAATATATTAGCAAAGTTACCTGCAGTAAGTAGCAGCCCACCAGTGGCAACTACTACTACAATCAGGTGACAAAATGTATTTTTTTGTGATTTTTATGTTATTTTATATGATTTATTTCCAGAAACAATTCCATGGTAACGTCTCTGCCACCAGTCGGTGAGTGTAACTTGTTGACGGTCCCTAAAACAGGTAGCAGCCAGAGAACGTAAATGACGTAGTTGCACAGACATCGATGGCGACAACATGTGTTTGTGATTTTTCGCGATATGGTGTCCTAAACCGTCCTCAACATACTAAGCCCGTAATGTATTGCACTTATGTTGATGAATCCGATTGGGTGGTAAACCGAATATCCGGCGAATATCAAACCGGAGGCTAACTTGCACCTGTTGAGGTGGCATGCTCCGGTAGAGCTGCTCTTTAGCATCGCGCTAACCGGGGCTAACAGAGCCTATCTCTTCCCATCCTATTAACTGTACTTATGGGAGAGACCCCGATTAAATCCGGATATTTTAATAAATTGGGTGCTATAGGTTTTAAACAACATGTCCGAGTTATTTGAATGACAGAAGCTCCGCTAGCTCGATGCTAAAGGGCTAACCGGAGCTGACTGCCTGTCCCCTCCCGTCCTATTAACTGTATTTATGGCTATGCCTTTTTCTCTTTTCAATATGACCAAACACAATGGCCAGAGGACCAGCATCCTTTCTTAACTGATAAACAAAATAATCCTTGACTTCTACATGTTCTAGAAATGTTAAATAATTGACAGTCCTAATGTTTATTTTCTTGTCTTCTGATTCTTGAAGGGGAGATTTGGAAGTACCTGGTCAGGTCTTGGCCAGCCTTCAAATCCCAGATGTGGAGACTGCAGGGATACCTCACAGAGAAGACACTAAAGAGTCATCTCTCATTCATCGAGTGGACTCATTGGTTTGCGAATGACCACGAAGATGCTCCCATAGGCAGATTGCTGCATGGCATTCACCACTTATTCAAATTGTAGAGGTTGAAGCAGTCTTCCTTGTGGTCACTTGCCATAACACTGTCATGTGTTTTATGAAAACACCATCAGTAACATTTAAATTGAGTTGATGTGGACGGCTCTTTTGTTTGTCCGATTTCTTCAGTGTTCAGTGCCTGTTTGTGAGATATGCATTGTTTGAAAGATAAGCCTTTGATTTTGTTTAATTTTAATACGTCTTTCATCAACAGTGGTTTGGGGTTTTATAACAACAATTAAAATGCTTAACTACTGGTGAACGATGTTGCAGAACATATATGGTTTGTGTTGATTGCATGGAAAAGGGAATAACCAGTTACAACTTGTATGGTAAGAGCCTGGTAATACCATGGAAACAAACAAGGCTTCCTTTTACCGTACAGTTTCAGCTTAATTACTGGGTAAATTGTCGTGTTTTACTTGGTAACGTTGCAGAACGTACATGGTACAAGTTTGTGTTGACTGCATGGAAAAGGGAATAATGTATTACAAATTATATGGTAAGAACCTGGTAATACCATGGTAACAAACGAGGCTTCCTTTTACAGTACAGTTTCAGCTTAATTACTGGGTAAATTGTCGTGTTTTACTTGGTAACGTTGCAGAACGTACATGGTACAAGTTTGTGTTGACTGCATGGAAAAGGGAATAATGTATTACAAATTATATGGTAAGAACCTGGTAATACCATGGAAACAAACGAGGCTTCCTTTTACAGTACAGTTTCAGCTTAATTACTGGGTAAATTGTCGTGTTTTACTTGGTAATGTCGCAGAACGTACATGGTACAAGTTTGTGTTGACTGCATGGAAAAGGGAATAATGTGTTGCAAATTATATGGTAAGAACCTGGTAATACCATGGAAACAAACGAGGCTTCCTTTTACAGTACAGTTTCAGCTTACTTACTGGGTAAATTGTCGTGTTTTACTTGGTAACGTCGCAGAACGTTCATGGTACAAGTTTGTGTTGACTGCATGGAAAAGGGAATAATGTATTACAAATTATATGGTAAGAACCTGGTAATACCATGGAAACAAACAAGGCTTCCTTTTACAGTACAGTTTCAGCTTAATTACTGGGTAAATTGTCGTGTTTTACTTGGTAACGTCGCAGAACGTACATGGTACAAGTTTGTGTTGACTGCATGGAAAAGGGAATAATGTATTACAAATTGTATGGTAAGAACCTGGTAATACCATGGAAACAAACGAGGCTTCCTTTTACAGTACAGTTTCAGCTTACTTACTGGGTAAATTGTCGTGTTTTACTTGGTAACGTCGCAGAACGTACATGGTACAAGTTTGTGTTGACTGCATGGACAATGGAATGTATCTATTATAAATGATATGGTAAGAACCTGGTAATACCATGGAAACAAACGGCTTTGTACCCAGTATTTAAGAAGATGTACCATGACACCAGAGGAAAACTTCCTGCAGAGGTTGTTACCAGGTAAGTAATTCCATAGTGGTAAACTGAATAAACCCTTTCTAAATGGGTGTAGCTATGAATAATAACTAAGAAAAAGTATTTTATTGGAAAGTACTATGCTAATTTCTAGATACATCATTAAATTTGGTCTGTTACCAACATAAACCTTGGATAATAGGTGTTTCTAAGAATTGGTTGCCTAATTTCCTAGGAAGTACACAATATCGGAGTTATTACCAACCTAAAACAGTTACAACTACACGCTACTTAGTTGAGTTGATGGGCAATAGTGGAGGTTTTACTTGGTACATCAGCTGTAATTCCTCTGTATTTACCTTCTTATTACCAGTGGTAATTACCCAGTAATACACTATGATTTACCGGGTAACTACCTCTGTATTTACCTTCTAATTACCCAGTAATACACTATGATTTACCGGGTAACTACCTCTGTATTTACCTTCTTATTACCAGTGGTAATTACCCAGTAATACACTATAATTTACCATGTATGTACCGGGTAAATACCTAGTAATTAGGGGACTGTAAAAGGAAGGGTTACCGAAAGATTCTTGCTGTTCCAGAAAAGGACTTTACAGAGCTGCAGGGCACCAAAAGGAGGAGAATGAGGTAGGCTCATTTACACTGAAATGTGCTCTTTTTTTTATTTTATTTTCTGTTAGATTAATCTTTACTTGACTTTTCAGACAATTTTGCCATTGCCATCTCTGTATAGGCCACACCATACATTGGGTTAGCATTCCCTTATACCCTGTCTGCCACTAAGAAACCAACTTGCCCTTAAAGTATGAAATCCTGTCAAATACATTTCCTAAATGGCAGCTCTACATTTATAAATCAAATAGGCCTACTTTTTTTTTTTTTTGCAAAGGTTAAGCTTCTACCCCACCATCACCAATCCTGCTCACCACATCAAGTACATATCTAACCTCTATGTTTTGTTCTATCCTCTGTGAAACAGCTGGAAAAATGAAGAGGTTGGAGGCATTGCAGAGGTCACAGACAAAATTGAAGAGCTGGTTCTTGCATCTCAGAGTCTCCCGGATGTCACTTTAGCAATCAGGGAGCTCACCAGTCTGGCTGCAGTTCAAAGACTGACCCTGACTCATTCACAGCTACAGGCCATTAAGCACGGGTTCTCCTGTGCTTTTTGCTTGAGTAAGTATCCAAAGGATCTACTTTATATGGTGTGTGCCACAATTTCAGAGTTACAAATAAACACATGTTTTATATTATCTAACTAAGGTCTGCTGTGTGCCAGCCACTTTATTTTTTGTGATATACAGTAACAGATATTTTTATAATTAACAAAGTTGTGTTACATAATGCTCATCCAATACACCAAGAACATTTAACTGAGGACACACAAGCATAAATTGACTCGTTTTTCTCATTTGGTGTTTTAGAGTTGATGACAGAGCCACTCTTCACGCAGTGTTGCCAAAACCTCATTGGCTGCAAAACTTGTGTGGAGGAGTGGCTTAGGAGCTCAGACACCTGTGCAAAATGTAGGGGAAGTGTTGAAGGAAACAGCATGTTTGAGGTTAAGGGCCTATCAGAGGCACTGTCTGTCCTGAGGTCTCTTTTTGAAGAGGAATAATATGTATTTGTTTACTCACAAACAGGCAGGTAACAGAGTGTTTTTTGTTTTTGTTTTATTTATTTTTAAATTGGGTCAGAGTTCAAACGCCCACTGCCACCAGTTCCACTCATTTACGTTCTTCTTACATGCTTTACAAGTGCCAACAATTTTTTTTACACATTGCGCCGAGTTGTGGTAATGAGAAAGAGAAGCGCCTCTTTGTATGGTGTGAAATCATTGTTGACAGCTCTAGACATCAGTTCAGAAATGTCAGAATATTGTTCTGCAAACTGGTTCTCAGCCATTAGTTTGTCTTCTTCTGTTAAAAATTGATCTACTCCAAAGGTAGATTGTGGTGTCAGGGAGGATCCCAGCTGTTGTCTGTAGAGTTCTGCTGCTTCAGCTGAGTGAGGCAACAGTTCCTGTGGGATTTTTTTGGGACACCCACTGCCAGCCAAGTCATTTGGTGTTCCTTTACCTGTAAAATAAAGACATACTGTTGACATTGAGACTTATGTGTGTCTGTTTTTAATTCTGTTGTAATTATTTTAATGTTTGCAATACTGGTTATTTTACCTGGAATTCGATGAGCATTCCAAGACTCTACCACTCTTGTAAGACCAATCTGGCACAGCTGACCAGTCAGGCAGGACACACAGTATTTGACAAGGCTGTCATCCATGTCTAGTAATTCCTGGTCCACCAACTGCAGAAGGGCTTTCTTCAGGGGGTAGTTGACACGACTATTTATCTCCGGCCAGATTCGTTCAACTGTGTGATTCTGAATGTGAGGCAAAAACATATTAATTTATTCCAATGGTCAAATGAAAAAAATATCTAACAGTACATTTTGCAGAATTCTCAGTAACTCAACCAAATCTGCAGACTTGCCAGAAAAGTGTTCTGCTTATCATACAAGTTGGAAAGCATAGCAATTCTGAAAAAGAAGACTGCATGCTGCTAAAAACAAATTACTGTATCTAAATAACAAACAATACAAAATATTAACAAATAATTTCAACAGGGATAGCCACAGTGTGTGTTGGTGAAGCAACTATAGAAACTACTGAACTGTACCCTTGTGGATGGAGTTTGCAAGTAAGGTCTTCTCTCCTGATCGTAGCGATGAGATGATAGCAGCTCCTGAATGAAGAGTGTCAAAAAAAATTCCTTCCCATGATCCACGCGGACCTGGTCCCACATCCCATTAGCTAGTATTGCAGGCCTATTGGATGAAAAACGTGGTTTTAATTTGAGCAAAGCTTTTCAAATTTAACCATTCAAAATCAGTTCTTCTCTTTAAAATATAAATGATTCAGTTATAAAGTAACTGTTAAGCTGACAGCATATTGTCACATTCGCCTATGTCGGATACTATTTCCAATGGCAGTATAAGAGTGTCAGTTATAGGGGACTACGCAGCTTTTCTTAGTAGGACATCCAAAATCACATAGTCTAGATAGTGCATATCACAATCTTGATACCATATTGATATATTCGCCAGCATCCGGCTTGGCTCACATAAATGATAGAATACTGTTAAATGTCATTACATGCTGTTACCTGAAAACATCTTCATAGATGACAAGGTTATTTTTTATGGCCATGGTGGAGTGACCAACAATCTTTTTGCTATAGCCATCAATGGCTACAACATGTGTAACCCCAAACATTGCCAACTTTTCATTCTGGTCCATATGAACCTTCTGTCCCATGTAGTCTGCTTGGTATGGTATGGGGTTGAGGTTGCGAGAACCCTAAAAGAAGACAAAAATAATGTGACAATTCCACAAACGTAGGCTTCTACACTATTCTCAACAGATCCGGACACAGTACGCCTACAACTTCCTTACTTGAGTCAGTACTACTGTGTGTTAAAAGTTTTTCTGAATGTTTCATGCTTGGCTGTTTAACTTACAGGTTCAGTCTGGATATGGCTAATGGAGTCTTTGGACTCTTTTTTTAGCCAATGGACTATTTTACTGTTGAATAACCTTCAGAGAGGAGGATGTAATGATATGTTTAATTGATGTGTGGAATGGACTTATGTTAAGCATCCATGTCTAGTTTTATGGCCATTGGCCCACCTCAGAGAAAGGAGGATGTAATGATATTATATGACCACTGGGTGGCAGGGTGGGGTTGCTGCATTGGAGGGAGGCAGGCTCAAGGCAGGATGACCTTACACTTTTGGGCTATGCACACTATAATCACTGATCCATGAATTGATTTCTCATCAGCGTCATTGAAAGCAAGTGCATGTGTTAGTAATTGTGATGGTTATAGGCTAGCACTGAAGTACGACAGTAGATAAGTGACACACCGCTACCTGAAACATCTTGAATTTGTATAGCCTACCTGACGTCTTGCTTCATTGTAAGGTCGGTGTATAGTTCTAAGCACTGATCCTATACGTGTCTCTGCAGCATGTACCCCTTTCACGGCGAGGTACCCCTTCATCATTTTTCTACCAAATGTTGGTCCCGTCTAGAAAACAACAAATAGGCCTATGTTTTTACCATTCCAAAATCGAAATAAATTGCTTTGCACATGCACACACATAGGCCTATCAAAGAAGAAGTTTTCATACCTCGGCTATGGCTTTTGCCACCTCCAACTCCAGATGTTCCTCGGGCAACCCCCTCAAGTTTGCGCCGTTTTTAGCACAGAATCTTCGCACATTTCGATCAGAAAATCCTCTTCCACCCCCGCTTTCCACTGAAATGCGCGCAGAGATTTCTGACGATGACAGGCCTTGTTTTGCCAATTCTAGAATAATATCTGAGTAGGGCTCCAAAGACATTATTCTCGCATTATTCGCGCTTTATTACAGTCTGAATAGCGGCTTCCGGTGCGAGAATATGAATAATGCTTGTTTTTGGTCAGTTTTTTCGTTCCTGTTGACTTTGAATTTCATTTTGTAAAGTGTATTTAAAAAACGATAATGAAAGAAAAATGCTGTGCAATTCAATTGTTGGTTTTGGGCTTCAAAACGAAAATCAAATAAACCAGTCGTTTTTTGTTTTGTAATTCCCATTCATAAAGGGAAAATCCAATTACCAAAATATACACGGACCATTTTTAATCTGTGTATGGTTCGTTCTTTGAATATTCAGATTCAAAGCAAAATCAGAAAAAACAATTAACAGAGTCGTTTTTTGGTTTTTCTGATTTGGTTTTGAATCGGAAAAAGGGCAAAAGGAATAAACAAATAAACTGCATTTTATTTGTGTCTGTGTTTTGTGCAGGGCTCCAGACTAACTTTTTCCTTGGGTGCACTAGCACGTATTTATGGTGCACCCAAGTTGTGAGTTGTTGAGGGGCGGGGGGGGCGTTGGACCGTGCCTGCCTTACGCTGAGTTGTTGATGGGGGGTGGGGGCAATACGCCACTGATATGATAATATTTTGACCATTAAATAAATGCCTTAAATAAATGCCGAATCTGTATCTCTCATAAAGAATGTCGTCAGACAATGCCAAGGGATCGGTTCCGTCCCGAAAAACCCTCTGTCTCCAGAGAGACGCCTGTACGATAAGTGCGCCGAGGTCCATGGTAACACCCACAAATGGTGACGCCATTATCGGAGGAGGGGCTAGGAAGCTGCGCACGCCGATATAAGTAGCCGATCTCCGGGTAGACTCGCTGAAAAGCTGCTCCCGACCAGGTTTGGTTTCGAGCGTAAGTCACCATGGTGATACAGCGACGCTTAAAGAGATCGACTTTCATGGTACAGCTAACCCAGGCTTTCAGCTCAACATACCTTGCTAACCCTCAGGGCCGTGCAGAGACCCTTTGAGGGGCAGGGGCTCAAATTCAAAAAAGGGCACATGTTTGTTCATGAACTCATCAGAAGTGGTTTGGTGTTGATATCTATAAAAACAATTAAGCTATTACAAAATAAAAGCCTTGACTCCACAATGAGTTTATGAACACATCAGAAGTGGTTTGGTGTTGATATCTATAAGAACAAGTGAGCTATTAAAAATAAAGCCTTAAATATGGATGCAATACATGCACTGAAAACTTTTGCATTTTTTAAAAACAATTAAAAGTTTTTCTTTAAAACAAGGGGTAGTGGGGACTACAAAACAAGTACATAAACACATCAGAAGTGGTTTGATGTTGATAGGAATAATTTCAAGTGAGTTATTAAGAATTAAAAAAATGACGTTGCACTTTTTTGACGGTCCCTAAGCACTTGACGCTATTACAGATACAACCCCGGAAAATAGACGAATGTCGAATATAAAACCAATTTCACCCCGTTCTGCCAGAGACACTGAGACAGAGTAGACATGAAACGGATTTGGCCATGGCATGTGGCCAAGTAGTTACTACAGAGTATACAGATTAAATATAACGATGTATGCTTTTCCTTTGCAATTTCAAAAGGTTTCCCAGATAGGTTAGCTGTATAGCTAGCTGGTAGGCTATAGAAAATAAACCGAGTGGTAGCCACTTTCACAGGTCAGTTAAAACGATACTAGTTGAAAAGCTTTTGCTGGCAAACATAGGCCTATACTTCAAAATGACACTACAAAACGAGATAACTGTTACAGTTTATTTAGCATTATCAACTTTATGGTTTTGGAAACAACTGTCTGTGTCTGACTCTGTAGTGATCTTACCCTGCGTTGTACTTTCTCTTAAAACAACAAGCGCATCTTGCAGGCAGGCAAATTGTGAAAGGTCACGTTGATAGCCTATGACGTCACCCAGCGGCAGCAGCGCACTGAGCGCCGGTAAACGAGGCTACAAAGTACAAACTTTACTTCTGTATCATTACTTTTAGACATTTTTATACTCGAATAATTGATTCACATGTTAATGTGTAATTTTACAAAACATTGAAAATTTAAACGACCACTCAAAAGGGCACTTTGGTCCTTCAGAGGGAAAAGGGCAGGGGCTCGGGCACCCATAGCCCCCCCCTCTGCACGTGCCTGCTAACCCTCTAATCGAGCTTCGTAGTACAGGCCCCTGGATTGGGCTTCACGGGTTTGTTTACCGGCGTTGCTATTGTTACCGGTCTTGCGTGTTCCAACGGTTTATTAGGTATCTAATAAATCGCTGTCTAATCAATACTTCATTCACTGCCTCATCCGTGGTCATTAATATTATGAATATACTGCTCCGTAAAAAAAAAAAAAAATGATACCAGATACATTTTCAGTCGCACTACCCCGAATTCTAGGCGCATGTGCACCCAAATTAGGCGCAGTTTTGTGTGATGTTTTTTAAACCCGAAACAGAAAAACAAAAATAGATACATTTATAGTTATGGGCTACACAAGAAGGCAGAACGCAGCGAAGAAAAAAGAGCCAACCACCTAAACCAGCAATAGACTGTCTAATTATATTTAGCCTTAGTTATGGCCGCACTTGAACCGTATGGTGATTTTATTCGTGAACAATTTGACACTGGAAAGACACACGACGCGATCAGTACCGCTCTAAAGCAATCTGGTGCCCCGAAGTGCTCCGTTATGACGGTGAGGAGGTTCTGTGTGGAGCACAACCTTCGAAGAACAAATCTAGTTTCCGATTTAGTTTCAGATTGTCCACTCGCAGACTAACTTGCCGGCTCCCACGGAAAACAATATAGCTGGCCATTGTATAATGCGAGAGACTCGATGGAACGTTTGAAACGTCTTTATATGTATTATTTTTTAATCCGCGTGCCCTTTTCCTGGCATTCATTGCGCTTTTATCTAAATATCACGCAAACAAAACAAGCAACTGGATTATTCAGTATTACCGTTTATTTGTATATTCCTTTCGCCCTTTTTCGGCTTCAAAACCAAATCAGAAAAAACAACACAGATTATTTCTAATGAGCAAGTTACGTTTTATTACTCCATTTTCTGGGAATAATTGACCTAAGCAGAAACCAAAAACCAGTCGTTTTTTTCGTTTTGTCAAAAAAAACTAAAATTAAAATTTCAGTTTGTTTATTCGTTTTTTGGTTCTTCTTAACAAATCTAATTTACCACTCAATATCTGGTTTCCGCCGATGGGCGGGTCCTCTTATTGGCTAGTGTGCTTCGTTGCCCTGTTCTCATCAAAATAAAAGTTCTTCCGTTTGATAATGTCTACAAAAATATTACTGTATTATAGACACTAGCAGACACAGAGGACCACACCACCCACAGTCAAGACTGACACGGCTTCAAATAACAATAATAGTATTCATAATCATTTGAAAATTAGAACTTCTGAAGTTATGATGACTTCAGTGCAGTTGATGTTTAGCCTCAGTTAATACATGCAGAGTAGACCTGAGGGCTTTACTATGACATCATTGTCTGGCTTTGAGCTTTGCGCTCTGTGCGCATTCACATCAAAGGAGCTGCGATCGCGGGCTGCTGATTTCCTCACAGCCTGAGTGCTATGAGGAATACAAGTGATCGCAACACATTTCTGACAGCTGAAAATTGCGTATCTGTTGAGCTTTATCCATTTACAGTAAACAAATAATCTCCTGGAACCGTCACCTTATCGTGGTGGAGAGGTTTGCGTGTCCCTGTGAACCTGAGGGCTGTGTTGTCTGGAGCCTTGTGCTCCTGGTAGGGTCTCTCATGGCAGAGTGGTCTCAGGTGAGGGGCCAGACTAAGGATGGTTCAAAAACCTCAATGAATAACGTAAGAAGAGCAGATGTGACCCGGCCCGGAGGAAGCCCGGGGCCCCCGTCTGGAGCCAGGCTACGTGGCACCCCCCCTCTCTTCATCCCATGGGCCCACCACCTGTGGGAAGACCCGTTGGGGTCGGGTGCGCAGCCACATGGGTGGCAGCGAAGGTCAGGGGTCTCGACGGACCAGACCCGGGCAGCAGAAGCTGGCTCTGGGGACGTGGAACGTCACCTCGCTGTGGGGAAATGAACCGGAGCTTGTGAGGGAGGTGGAGCGCTATCAGTTAGATCTGGTGGGGCTTACCTCCACGCACAGTCTCAGCTCTGGTACCGTACTCCTGGATAGGGGTTGGACTCTATTCTTCTCCGGAGTTGCCGAGGGCGTGACGAGCCGGGCAGGTGTGGGGATACTCATAAATCCCCGGCTGAGCGCCGCGGTGTTGGAGTTTACCCCGGTAGACGAGAGGGTCGCCTCCCTACGCCTAAGGGTTGTAGGGGGGAAAACTCTCACTGTTGTTTGTGCGTATGCACCAAACAGCAGTTCAGAGTACTCGGCCTTCTTGGAGACCCTGAATGGAGTCCTGTATGGGGCTCCAGTAGGGGACTCCGTAGTTCTGCTGGGAGACTTCAACGCCCACGTGCGTAACGATGGAGACACCTGGAGAGGCGTGGTGGGGAGGAACAGCCTCCCTGATCTAAACCCGAGCGGTCGTTTGTTATTGGACTTCTGTGCTAGTCATGGATTATCCATAACGAACACCATGTTCGAACATAAGGGTGCTCATAAGTGTACCTGGTACCAGAGTACCCTAGGCCGAAGATCGATGATCGATTTCGTGATCGTGTCATCTGATCTGAGGCCGCATGTTTTGGACACTCGGGTTAAGAGAGGGGCGGAACTGTCAACCGACCACTATCTGGTGGTGAGTTGGATCAGGGAATGGGGGAAATTTCCGGATAGACCTGGTAAGCCCAAACGAGTAGTGCGGGTGAATTGGGAACGTCTGGAGGAGGCCCCCGTCCTAGGTATCTTCAACTCACACCTCCGGCTGAGTTTTTCTGGCATTCCTGTGGAGGTTGCGGGCATTGAGCCGGAGTGGGCGGTGTTCAAAGCCTCCATTGCTGAAGCTGCGGTGGCTAGCTGTGGCCTCAGGGTATTAGGCTCCTCAAGGGGCAGTAACCCTCGGACACCGTGGTGGACACCGGTGGTCAGGGAAGCCGTCCGATTGAAGAAGAAGGCCTTCCGGGATATGATATCCTGGAGGACTCCTGACTCGGTTGCAGGGTACCGACAGGCTCGAAGGGCTGCAGCTGCCGCCGTGTCGGAGGCTAAGCAGCGGGTGTGGGAGAAGTTCGGAGAGGCCATGGAGAAGGACTTTTGGTCGGCACCAAAGTGTTTCTGGAAGACTATCCGGCACCTCAGGAGGGGGAAACAGGGAACCATCCAAGCTGTGTACAGTAAGGATGGGACTCTATTGACCTCAACTGAGGAGGTTGTCGGACGTTGGAAGGAACTCCTGAATCCGAATAACACGCCATCTATGTTGGAGGCAGAGCTCGAGGTTGATGGTGTTTCGTCGTCAATTTCCCTGGTGGAGGTCACTGAGGTAGTCAAACATCTCTGCAGTGGCAAAGCCCCAGGGATTGATGAGATCCAGCCAGAAATGCTAAAGGCTCTGGGTGTTGAGGGGCTGTCATGGTTGACACGCCTATTCAACATGGCGTGGGAGTCGGGTACAGTGCCAAAGGAGTGGCAAACCGGGGTGGTGGTTCCCCTGTTCAAAAAGGGGGACCAGAGAGTGTGTGCCAATTACCGGGGTATCACACTTCTCAGCCTCCTGGTAAAGTCTACTCCAAGGTGCTGGAAAGGAGGGTTCGGCCGATCGTCGAACCTCAGATTGAAGAGGAACAATGCGGTTTTCGCCCCGGACGTGGAACTACGGACCAGCTCTTCACTCTCGCAAGGATCCTGGAGGGGGCCTGGGAGTATGCCCATCCGGTCTACATGTGTTTTGTGGATCTGGAGAAGGCGTATGACCGGGTCCCCCGGGAGAAACTGTGGGAGGTGCTGCGGGAGTATGGGGTAAGGGGGTCTCTCCTCAGGGCCATCCAATCTCTGTACTCCCAAAGCGAGAGCTGTGTTCGCGTCCTTGGCAGCCAGTCAGTTTCGTTCTCAGTGGGGGCTGGTCTCCGCCAGGGCTGCGCCTTGTCACCAATCCTGTTTGTGATATACATGGACAGGATATCGAGGCGTAGTCGTGGTGGGGAGGGGTTGCAGTTCGATGGTCTGAGGATCTCGTCACTGCTTTTTGCAGATGATGTGGTCCTCGTTGGATCATCGGCCTGTGAACTTCAGCACTCACTGGATCGGCTGGCGGCCGAGTGTGAAGCGGCTGGGATGAGGATCAGCACCGCTAAATCTGAGGCCATGACTCTTGGCAGGAAACCGGTGGATTGCTTACTCCGGGTAGGAAATTAGTCTTTAGCCCAAGTGAAGTTGTTCAAGTACCTCGGGGTCTTGTTCGCGAGTGAGGGTACTATGGAGCGTGAGATTGGCCGGAGAATCGGAGCAGCGGGGGCGGTATTGCGTTCGCTTAACCGCAGCGTTGTTACGAAAAGAGAGCTGAGCCGCAAGGCAAAGCTCTCGATCTACCGGTCGATCTTCAGTTCCTATCCTCACCTATGGTCATGAGGGTTGGGTGATGACCGAAAGGACGAGATCGCGGGTACAAGCGGCCGAGATGAGTTTTCTCAGAAGGGTGGCTGGCGTCTCCCTTATGGATAGGGTGAGAAGCTCAGCCATCCGTGAGGAACTCGGATTAGAGCCGCTGCTCCTTTACTTAGAAAGGAGTCAGCTGAGGTGGTTCGGGCATCTGGCAAGGATGCCCACTGGGCGCCTCCCTTGGGAGGTGTTTCAGGCACGTCCAGTGGGGAGGAGACCTCGGAAGACCCAGGACTAGGTGGAGAGATTATATCTCAACACTGGCCTGGGAACGCCTCGGGATCCCCCCGTCCGAGCTGGTCAATGTGGCCCGGGAAAGGGAAGACTGGGGCCCCCTGCTTGAGCTGCTCCCCCCGCGACCCGACCCCAGATAAGCGGACGAAGATGAGATGAGATCAGAAATATTTTTTGCTTGTTGAAACATATTTTAGATTGTTTTCATATTATTATTTACTGAAGGTGTTTACAGAATGCGAGTGTGTGTTGCATTGAAAGCGAGGCTGGGTGTGCCTATGAATATAGGCTACAGTGAGTTTTTTAAGGTGCTGTAAAAGCAAATCATATCGTCTACTCTGTACGGTGACAAAGAGTGTACAGTAACCTACTTCATTCAATATCGAATAGGCTACTGTAGCCTACACTATAAACAAATGGTTTTACTCTTTGCTCATGGCAGTTGTGACAGTCATTTTAACATGTCAGCAGGCAAGCTTCACTCATTCCAGGATGCATTATGCTTTGTCCTATAGCCTTCTTGGAACATGTTTTGAAATGGATCTATAGTAGCCTATAGAAATTTGCTCATAACAGGCCAGCTGGAATAAAAAGCAAACTCTTTGTATTCCAGCTGTTTTTTTTGTGATGTTTTATTATGTTTTAATGTTGCGTTGGTAATGTGTTAGACAGTTTAGATGTTCTTAGATGTTTTGTTAACCTGATTCCTATCCCATTCTGTTTAAGTAAAAGTGTGCTACTGCTGCAAAATCTCTTTGCTTTTGCTTTTTTCTTTTCTTTAATGTGTTTGGAAATGACTTTTAATGATGTTAACTAGATCTCATAAATGGCCTAAACACATCAATTGTGTATAAATCCCTATACCGTTTGACTATAAGACCTCTATAAGAATCTCTTCTGTGCAACTATTCATGTAGACAGTCAATGATCAAACTAGTAGCATGAATATGAATAACAGTCCAAGCGGGTTAGGCAAGGCTAGGCAATTTTATTTTTATAGCCCGTTTTTACAGTTTGTCTCAAAGGGCTTTAGTTAGCATGAGCATCATAACAACATCCTCTTCCCTTAAACCCTCACATCCACTGAGTAATAACTCCCAGGAAAACCCTTTTAACAGGGGGAAATTTGCAGTTGGTTCAGAGGGATGGAGCTGTGGAGAATATGTGGAAACACAGAGAGATTGCGAGACGCCAAGGCCAAACTACAAGTTGCGAAAGGTGAGGGGGGGGGGGGGGGCTGTACTTAAATTAGTTAGAGTGTCAGCCTCTCTGACACATGGGGAGAGCTGGTTCCACAGTAAAGGAGCCCGGTAACTGAATGCTCTACTTCCCAGTCTGTTTTTAGAGATACTGGGAGTCACTAACAGACCTGCATTCTGGGAGCCAATAAAAATATTTGATAAGTCATAATAATAATAATGACTCATTATTGTGCATTTAGAGATGTATATTATTACATTGCAGCATTATTTGGGGATGAAAATACAAGACTTCCATGAATGTGCATTTGAGAGAGAGTTTGCTTTGTATTCCAGCTGACAAATTTCTATAGGCTACTATAGATCCATTTCAAAACACATTCCAAGTAGGCTATAGGACAAAGCATAATACATCCTGGAATGAGTGAAGCTTGCCTGCTGACATGTTAAAATGTCACATGTTACAACTGCCATGAGCAAAGAGCAAAACCATTTGTACATATTGTAGGCTACAGTAGCCTATTCAATATTGAATGAAGTAGGTTACTTTACACTCCCTGTCACTGTACAGAGTAGACAATATGATTTGCTTGTACAGCACCTTAAAAAACTTACTGTAGCCTATATTCATAGGCACACCCAGCCTCGCTTTCAATATAACACGCACTCGTATTCTGTAAACACCATCAGTAAATAATAATATGAAAACAATTTAAGATATTTTTCAACAAGAAAGAAATATTTGTTTACTGTAAATGGATAAAGGTCAACAAATGCGCAATTTTCAGCTGTCAGAAATGTGTTGTGATCACTTGCATTCCTCATAGCTCTCAGGCTGTGAGGAAATCTGCAGCCCGCGATCGCAGCTCCTTTGATGAGCTGCGATCAATTCGTTTTGTTAAGAAGAACCAAAAAACGAATAAACGAACTGAAATTTTGATTTTCTTTTTTTTGGAAAAAACGGCTGGTATTTGCTTTCTGCTTATGTCAATTATTCCCAGAAAAGAGAGTAATAAAACTTACCTTGCTCCTTGAGCAAGGTACGTTTTATTACTCTGTTTTCTGGGAATAATTGACGCAAGCAGAAACCAGAAAACAAGCCGTTTTTTCGTTTTGACAAGAAAACGAAAATCTAAATTTCAGTTCGTTAATTCGTTTTTTGGTTCTTACTGAGCGAAACGAATATACCACTCAATATCTGGTTTCCTAGCGGGTCCTCTTATTGGCTAGCATGCTTCATTGCCCTGTGCTCTTCATAATAAAAGTTATTCCGTTTGATAATGTCGACTAAAATATTACTGTATTATAGACACTAGCAGACACAGAGGACCACACCACCCACAGTCAAGACTGACACGGCTTCAAATAACAATAATAGTATTCATAATCATTTGAAAATGAGAATTTATGAAGTTATGATGACTTCAGTGCAGTTAATGGTTAGCCACAGTTAATGCATGCAGAGCAGACCTGCGATCGCTGGCTACTGATTTCCTCACAGCCTGAGAGCTATGAGGAATACAAGTGATCACAACACATTTCTGACAGCTGAAAATTGCGCATTTGTTGACCTTTATGAATTTAAAGTTAACAAATTATTTTTTCTTGTTGAAAGATATTTTATATTGTTTTCATATTATTATTTACTGATGGTGTTTACAGAATGCGAGTGCGTGTTGTATTAAAAGCGAGATGGGGTGTGCCTATGAATATAGGCTACAGTGAGTTTTTTAAGGTGCTGTACAAGCAAATCATATCGTCTACTCTGTACAGTGACAGGGAGTGTAAAGTAACCTACTTCATTCAATATCGAATAGGCTACTGTAGCCTGTACAAATGGTTTCGCTCATGGCAGTTGTGACAGTCATTTTAACGTGTCAGCAGGCAAGCTTCACTCATTCCAGGATGCATTATGCGTTGTCCTATAGCCTACTTGGAACATGTTTTGGAATGGATCTATAGTAGCGTATAGAAATTTGCTCATAACAGGCCAGCTGGAATACAAAGCAAACTCTTTGTATTCCAGCTGTTTTTTTTGTGATGTTTGATGATGTTTCAATGTTGCGTTGGTAATGTGTTAGACAGCTTAGATGTTCTCAGATGTTTTGTTAACCTGATTCCTATCCCACTCTGTTTAAGTAAAAGTGTGCTACTGCTGCAAAATCTCTTTGCTTTTGTTTTTTTCTTTTCTTTAATGTGTTTGGAAATGACTTAATGATGTTAACTAGATCTCATAACTGGCCTAAATACATAAAAATTTGTTTGACTATAAGACCTCTATAAGAATCTTTATTCATGTAGTCAGTCAATGATCAAACTAGTAGCATGAATATGAATTACAGTCCAAGCGGGTTAGGCAAGGCAAGGCAATTTTATTTTATAGCCCGTTTTTACAAACAGTTTGTCTCAAAGTGCTTTACATAGCATGAGCATCATAACAACATCCTCTTCCCTTAAACCCTCACATCGACTGAGTAAAAACTCCCAGGAAAACCAAGGGGAAAAAAATTGCAGTTGGTTCAGACTGGGGGTGGAGCTGTGGAGAATATATGGAAACACAGAGAGACTGCGAGACGCCAAGGCCAAACTACAAGGTGCGAAAGGTGAGGGGGGGGGGGTCTGCCTCTCTGACCCATGGGGAGAGCCGGTTCCACAGTAAAGGAGCCCAGTAACTGAATGCTCTACTTCCCAGTCTGTTTTTAGAGATACTGGGAGTCACTAATAGACCTGCATTCTGGGAGCCAATAAAAATCTTTGATAAGTCATAATAAAAATAATGACTCATTATTGTGCATTTAAAGATGTATATTATTACATTGCAGCATTATTTGGGGATGACAATACAAGACTTCCATGAATGTGCATTTGAAGGAGAGTTTGCTTTGTATTCCAGCTGGCAAATTTCTATAGGCTACTATAGATCCATTTCAAAACACGTTCCAAGTAGGCTATATGACAAAGCATAATACATCCTGGAATGAGTGAAGCTTGCCTGCTGACATGTTAAAATGACTGCCACAACTGCCATGAGCAAAGAGCAAAACCATTTGTACATAGGCTACAGTAGCCTATTCAATATTGAATGAAGTAGGTTACTGTACACTCTTTGTCACTGTACACTGTACATATTGACATGTAGTCAATATGATTTGCTTGTACAGCACCTTAAAAAACTCACTGTAGCCTATATTCATAGGCACACCCAGCCTCGCTTTCAATATAACACACACTCGCATTCTGTAATCACTGTCAGTAAATTATAACATGAAAACAAGATAAAATATCTTCCAGCAAGAAAAAATTATCTGTTTACTGTAAATGGATAAAGGTCAACAGATGCGCAATGCAGGGCTCTCCATTTTTTAACTGAGTTCAGAGTGAGATTTTGTTGGCAGTCACATATATATTAATATGTGACTGCATAAAAATTTGTCCACAGTCATGGTGACTAATGTATGATAGTAGGCATTATTGGCCCTTAACACTAATATTCAGAAACAACACTGCCTCAAAAGGATATTGGTCTAAGCAACACCAGTAGAGGCATATACTTTTCCCTGAACTTTTAAACGTTGCAAACGTGCAAAACATATATTATATTTATGTGGCATTCAGTCCAATGCTTAAAAATATATCTGTGGCATTCAGTAGGCCGAGTATGAGTAAGTGTTTCCTTCTGTTACATAGATAGAACTTTATCAATCCCCTGCAGAAGAAATGTGTTAATGTTTTCCCTGTAAAACAATAATGGTAAAAAAATAAATACAAAACATGACGGTAACTCTAAAGTCAAACCGTCCAATCTGAAGGCTTTACTTAACCACTCCCCCTACTCACTTCCACCAATGCAAAGCGAACAGAACTGAGTAGGGGAGGGCGTAGCCCAACTAGTTTGTGACAGACCCAGAGGAACGCAACGCAAATTAAATGTGAACATGTATTGAGCCTTTAATAAATCCCGGACGATTTTGAAATTTCACCCGGACGTATTTGATTCCTACCCTTCCACTGTTAAATAGCTGTGGCGCAAGTTGTGTGGCGTGTGCATGGGTTGAATTGCGTGCGTCTCACAGAGAGCCCTGCGCAATGTTCTGCTGTCAGAAATGTGTTGTAATCACTTGTATTCCTCATAGCTCTCAGGCTGTGAGGAAATCAGCAGCCCACGATCGCAGCTCCTTTGATGTGAACGCGCACAGAGCGCATAGTTCAGAGCCGGAAAATGATGTCGTAGTAAAGCCCTCAGGTCTACTCTGAATGTATTAACTGTGGCTTAACATCAACTGCACTGAAGTCATCATAACTTCATAAGTTCTCATTTTCAAATGATAACTATTATTGTTATTTGACGCCGTGTCAGTCTTGACTGTGGGTGGTGTGGTCCTCTGTGTCTGCTAGTGTCTATAATACAGTAATATTTTTGTCGACATTATCAAACGGAAGAACTTTTATTATGAAGAGCACAGGGCAATGAAGCACGCTAGCCAATAAGAGGACCCGCCCACCGGCGGAAACCAGATATTGAGTGGTAAATTCGTTTCGCTCAGTAAGAACCAAAAAACGAATAAACAAACTGAAATTTAGATTTTCGTTTTCTTGTCAAAACGAAAAAACGGCTTGTTTTCTGGTTTCTGCTTGCGTCAATTATTCCCAGAAAACAGAGTAATAAAACGTACCTTGCTCCTCCTTAATGCAGTTTATTTGTTTATTCCTTTTGCCCATTTTCCGATTCAAAAACAAAAAAAAAACAAAAAAAACGACTGTTATTTGTTTTTTCTGATTTTGTTTTAAATCTGAATATTTAAAGAACAAACCATACACGGATTCACGAATTTACATGAAGACGAAATTGTTGTTGTGTTTGAAATTGGCGTGAGGGTTCTTCTTCTTATTGTACAGTTTTGGCAAGGCGCGAGGGTTGCTGGGAAAGCGGAGACGTCTGCAGTGACGTCATGACGTTGCTCTCGCGGGCTCCATGGCTTGCTCTGGCCTGTGTGAAACCATCTGGTTCATAACTTGGATAAGGCTGGTACCTGTTTTGAACTGGCCCTAGCACCAGCCCGGAACTGGCTCTTGGTTCTTTTTGGTAAAGAAAGGCCCATTAGACAAAACTTCCGGTTAACCTGCACGTAGGCCTTTAAGTAGGGTGACCAGACGTCCTCTTTTTCCCGGACATGTCCTCTTTTCGAGACCTAAAAAATGCGTCCGGCAGGGATTCCAAAAACGTCCGGTATTTTGCCTCGTCGCAAAAAAAAAAAAAAAAATATATATTATTGTTATTATACGTTCCACCTTCTTGCACGAGCTGACCGTAGAGAGAGTCTGTCATTGGGCGACCGATCTCATGTGCTCGTTGAGAAGGTGCCGTGTATAGACGGAATGAAACCCCCACTGAAGTACGTAGGCTCACGATACAAACCCCCCCCCCCCCCCCCCCCCCCCTATGGGCGCAGCCATCTTCTTTGCGAGTTGTACAGCTCTGCTCGCTCTACTTTGAAAGCGACGAGATACTACGACCAAAAGGGGGCGTGCCTCAGTGAAATGCCGCAAGAAAGCTGGGAGATTTGCGACTTTACCACTTCGTAAATCCAAATGGATAGCAGCATTAGCATTGTAGCATCATAAGCGAAAATAATCTCGTTTTTTTTATATATTTCTGTTTCTGAAACGAGAATCAAATGTATATATGTATATATATACACAGACCCATCAGCTGGTGTACCCAGGGAACTCACAAGGTGTTAGGAAGCAAAGGAGTCTGAAATGACCCCAAATGGTATCATGGACCTATTATGTGTGGGTGCAATAAATAAGACAGACATGATGGTGATCAGCCCCACGTCAGGTTTCAAAAACAAGTAATACTGAAACTGAATCTCAAACTTGATCCTGAAATGTATTTAACATGAAATATTGTACAGGGAGAGGGCTGTGGCCGCAATCGATGGAGGAGGCAGTCAGGTGTGCAGGAAGACAACAACAGGATTATGATGGACAGGGAATTTTTTTATTTAAACATTCAGAGGAAATCAGGCCTACTGTAGGCCTATGTAAATAAGATTAAAGATGTCTAGGATAGTTTAAACCCTCGGTTCTCAAAGTGAGGTCCCCGGACCCCCGGGGGTCCGCGGCGCGTTGCCAGGGGGTCCGTGAAGAGCTTGTTGTTACAACATAAACATACCGGTATTTACGGAAAAAATGTTGGGCCGGTCGTCATTACTCCCGTCGGCGTAACGTTAAACCAATGAACACTCTCCTTTTACATTACGTCAAACTCCCTCAGGCTTTACCTTCACATCTCGCACCTAAATAACTAAATAAAAGCCAATTAAACAGGCGCATTGTGTTCAGCCCTCCCCCTACTTTAATTTTCGGCCAATAGTAACTCTGTTAACATGGCGTCAACCTGTCAGCACGCCCGTGCCTGCGCTGCAGGCGCGTTCACGTATTTTGCGGCGCGTCAAATGCTGCTCGAGTTGAAATATTTCAACTTTTCGGCAGCAAACGCGTGATGACGGCCAAGCAGCGTTCAACAGCGTTGCCAAAGCTGTGTTTTGCGTCCCCTTTAAAGCTTCATCCATATATGCATGGCATGCCGAGCAGGCGATTTGTTACGATGGACCATTGGTAACAGTAGGTAACGTGTTTACGTGGGTGAATAATTTAATTGTTTTGCACCACTTTACTATCTCTCTTGTAAACCAATCCTTGCAGACATTTGGAAATAAACATGTCCTCTGCCGTTGTCCCATGTCCATTGTGACAACATTGGGCAATGTTGCCGTGTCATGTTTTTGCTGGTTTTGTTTGGGTTGGGTAGTGTGTGTGTGTGTGTGTGTGTGTGTGTGTGTGTGTGTGTGTGTGTGTGTGTGTGTGTGTGTGTGTGTGTGTGTGTGTGCGAAATTTTTATACACACATTTATAAAAAAGTAAAATCTATTTACATATTGTAAAGTTATGCCAAAATACAATAACATGCTTATTTAACACTATTGTGGTATTAGCACTGAATGATTGAAGCATAAAAGAGTTCAAAAGCATCTAACAGAAAAAATAGACATGAGCCTATATGATTACATTTGTGTTGCGGTTATGAGGGGGTCCTTGAAATAATTTCTGCCCTATGGGGGGGTCCCCGGCCCCATATAGTTTGAGAACCCCTGGTTTAAACGATAACTGTAAATGGCAGGTGTACTTTGCTTTTGATGGAGCCATAATGTTTTATTAATAAAAAGCATTTTATTGATGGGCACCTTTCAGGCCACTTAAGCACACCGTACAGGCATAATTAATAAAATATTAAAAACACTTGGGTGGAGCGTGTTTGTCACTTATGTGAAAGAGCTGGAAAGAGCTGGAGTAATGGAATAAGATGCAGCTGGGCAGGGCGCTGAGAGGTGATGCATGAGGCATGATGGTGGCACGGCAGACAAGTAAAGGAGCATGATGGACTGGGATCTGTTGAGGAAACAAAGATTTTCTAAATTAAGATAAAATATACTCTGAAGTTTGCAGTTTCTACAAACAGAAGAGAAGGGGTTTAGTTAGTAGGATAGACTGTGACAAACAATCAATAACAAACAAAAAAATAAAACTAAGTCTTAGTTTAAAGGGACACTGTAAAAAATACTCCCATCTAGTGGTACAATTGTATATTGCATTCAAACTAATAGTGCTCGCTTGTTCAAAAACTACGGTGGACGGTATGGGCCAAGAAGCTGTGTCATGACATCCAATACTACCTCATCGAGTCATTTGAGTGACGATGAGGTTCGTTATTTCAAACAAATTTCAAACTGCATTGAATCATTAGTGTAAGCTAATGATGTATGAGTAATTATTCCTCACATCACAAACTCAGACAGTCATAACATGAAAAAAACACATAAACATGTACATAACTACGAGACCATAGACCCACATCACAAACTCAGACAGTCACAACATGTAAAAAACATATAAATACATGAAACATAAATACGAGACCATAAGATATGTTTGGGTTTCTCTTGTTTTATCTTAAAAACAAAATACACATAACATTAAGAAAAGAAGGGAAGAAAATAAAAGTAATAATAGATAAAGCTTAACTCAGTTAGTGATGGGCATACATTTAAATGTACAAAAATTACAGAGGTCACTGATCGGATGTGCTGTTCAAAAATAAATGCACTATTAAACTATGCCTTGTGCTCCGTTATGCAAGCTCCAAGTCTACAATTGAACCATGGCTTTTTCGTTGTTTTGAGTGCTTTGTGCCAACTTGTGCTCCGTCATGAAAGCTCCAAGTGTCACACTGCTTGAGAAACAGATTCCTTCCAACTAACTATTTACGAAAAATGCAATCAATAACTTATGTACAAATAAATGGTTACATTTCAACCAGCAACAAAGTTGGAGTGGCCTACACACATAAATTATTGTAATACACCAACATTGTTAACTGTCATACATAGGTAGCTAAACAAGCAAATGAAAAATGAAATACCAACGCTGAAATGTTAATTAGACTATTAACAATAATATAAAATGATACCGTAATGCACCTGTTCTTTGTCTTTGGATCTTTTGAATAAATGGATCAATATATGGTGAATCACAATGATCGCAAGCAGAGGACCATTAGAGTTATTGAGCAGCAGCTGAACCAGTCTAAATATCGGACACGTTAACGGAGCACTGAACTAGGCCCTCTCGGATGCCAGGTCGAAACAACATTTGTTTCACTACGACTCCTTTCAGCTGCAGACCCCTCCTTCTCCAGCAAAAATTGGACCTTGCACCCATAGATATATATATTAACTAGATGCCCTACGGCGGCGTCTAGAACGGCACCATAGGCCGCCATCTTACCACAGTAAGGGCCCGTGTCCACCAAAAGCGTTTTTAAAAGGCGGAGCGCCTGTCTGCAATGCATTCTCTATGGCAGGACGCGCAAGCAGCGCGCCTTTTAAAAAGCCGCCCGGGGCGTTTAAACGCTCTGCGCGCCTCACGCTTTTAGACGCGCGCCCCAGTTGAAAACAGTTGAACTTTTGAAGAAAAGCGCTCCACGTCATCGGCGCTTTTTTCGAACGACCAATCAAAATCGAGGAGGAGGCAAGGCTAAAAGTATCAACAGAACACAAACTGAAACAAACTGACATATGTCGGACGAATGAGTGAGTGTCCGGTCCTGTACGACCTCACGTTAAAGGTAGTATTCCCCGTACTGCCTCCTGCCATGATTCGTGATTAATGCTGTGGACCCACACTCTCCTCCAACCACGACAGGCGCAGGGGGATTGTCCGCAACCTCCGCTGCCACGGCAAGAAGCGCTATTAATCTTGCATTCATTTTGTAATAAAATTGTAGGAGCAACCAGAGAGGACGTTCAGGTGTCAGATGCCAGATGATGGAGCCAACAGATAGAAGCTGTATATCTATGGATACAAGCGATGATGCGTATTAATGACGTAAACGAAAAACGGTCCAGAAATACTTTTTAATGTACGTTAATGTATGTTAGTAATTACAATTATCAAGGGGCTTTATTTAAAGCTCCAAAAAGACTACAAATAAAATAATAAATAAAAAATTCAACGCAACTCTGAATTCCCCCAGCTGGTGGGGGGGGCTAATGACATCAAGCGTTTCAGACGTCCACACGAATCTTAACACGAAACCGCATAGGTCCGGATAGATTTGAAACCACCTCCGAGGGTGGTTTCAGAAATGTGCGGTTTTGGGCACCGGATTCGCCGGCTCCGTCTGGACGGTCGGCCGAACGGACAAGACTGTTTCACCAAAAAATCGGCTTTGTGTGGACGGGGCCTTAGTAGGCGAACACACGTTCACCAAGACGGGGAGACAGCGCCGGGCGACTTACGCCACTATCTGCCAATGGATCGTGGATGCCTGGGCTGATATATCAGTCTCAACTGTGGTCCAAGCTTTCACGAAGGCAGGAATAATCACTGAACTGCCATGCCAACTGCCATGCAGCAGCAGCGACACTGACTCGGATAAGGACGAGAGGGAGCCGGGCATGTTGGATGCCGTACTCTCCCAACTGTTCAATTCGGACACTGAAGAAGAAGAATTCGAGGGATTCGTGGATGGGGAATGAACTGAAAAAGAGAGCCTTACGTGTTATACGTAACTGAACAATGTTGAGTTATGCACTAACGTTTGAATTAGCGGTATCAGACTGTTTCTTTTACGTGTTGACAACTGAACAAGGCTGGGAGATATTGTTAATATGCACATTAACGTTTGAACATCGTTACCATGGGAGTGAACGGAGTTGTCAGAACGCTTAATAAAGTTAGACTTTATCTGACTGTTTTGTTGACATTCTCTTTAGCACAGCTCCATCTAGTCGATGCATAACGCAACCCCAGTCAAATTTTTGACTGCATTATTTTCTATTCTATGCAGTTTATAATCCGGTGCGCCCTATATATGAAAACAGTTATAAAATTGTCCATTCATTGAAGGTGCGCCTTATAATCCGGTGCGCCTTATAGTGCGGAAAATACGGTAGACCTCGTTTGTATTTCTTTCGAAATGGTGAACTTTTGCATGGTGCCATCTTCTATGTCAGATCCAGTACCCTCCGCCAATGTACTTCAGTTCTATTTCATCCTTACTGACTGCCAGAGGCGTTGCTTAAAGCACTGGATCTCCACCTCGGGCATGCGCATTTCGAGTACCTAATACCAACAGTCACCTGTGACCCCCACGTGACACCGGGAAGGCTATATCTTCCGGTGTCATTAGAGGATCTGTTCCTTTACATCTTCTCGCTGCGCAGGTACCGTATTGAACCTTTGTTTGAGAAAGGAAGGAAATTTGTTACAGCTGGCTACTGTGGTAGAAATTAATGATTATATTCTATGGTAAACTATGATTATTATTAGGCCTGTATATCTAATGGTAGAAAACATTTAAAGCGTCCTGGATTCTTATCCAGGGCTGGTCATGAGGCCTGGGAGTCTTGGGTCAGAGCAGGGGTTGGGGCGCAACCCCCCAGGAGCAGGAAGCTACTGAGACAATGTATGCTGACTCCACTTCCTGGGTCCTAGACTATCTCGTGACCATCTGGTTAGAATAATTTGTTATTGATTATGTGTGGACACCTAAAACAAGAAAATGCTGAGTACTGTGCTCGTGTGTGTATAAGGAGAGGCTGGAATCTGTTGACGAGGAGTGACTCTGCAGACCCAACCGGCTGTTATCGTTGTTGTTTTTTCTTAACGATAGTCTTTTGTCAATACTTGCTCCGGACCCCTCGATTTCTTTTACTCTCTCTTAAATTAGTCGAAGTGTTTTATGTCTCGGTTAAAATACACTACACTATGTGCAGCCTCGTGACCTAGGTCGGAGCTGCGGGTAACCCGTCCTCCAGAGGCTGTGGCTAGTTTATACAGATATTTAGTGAAAAAAAGTAACTATAAGAAGAGTAGCCGGCGTTTGTTTGGGAGGGCAGTGTGCTCGCTCCTGCTCCCAGCACTCGTTCGCCTCTTTGCTCTGTTATTGTTTGTTGTGTTAGCCGTTAGCTTTGCTCTGTTCTAACCATCAATTTATTTTTTCCTTACAACTTACCGGTGAGGGCAGTGCTCTCGCTCCCGCTCCCAGTAACGTTTTTGTTTGGTTTCCCCCTTTTTTAGCAGCAGCGCTTACGCTCAAGCTAATTAATATCGGTCGATTAAATTTTCTGATGAAGGCAGTGTTCTCGCTCCCGGTAACGCCGCATTTGGCCCTTGTTTGGTTGACAATAATTAGCAGCGATCACGCTCAGGCTAATTAGTTTCGGTTTTTCAACTTACTGGCGAGGGAGGTGCTCTCGCTTCCGCTCCCAGTACGCTGCCGGTGGCTGCCTCCATAATGGCCCACCTATGTGTCGCCTGTGCGGCTCCTCTTGAGCCTGAGGACGGCCACGACAGTTGCCCTCCTTGCCTCGGTCTCGAGCATTTGAGGGAGAGCCTCACGGACAGCGCCTGCATGAACTGCAGCCTCCTGCCTTGGGTGCTCAGAGTGGCTAGGCTGGCAGAGCTGGAGAATCGGGCAGCAGCCAACAACCCCCCTGCCTTAATGAGCCTCCCTCCCAATCAGCCCGGTCGTTCGGGGCGGCATGATGGGGCTGCGGCTATGGGTGCCCCCCCCAAAAAGAAGGCAAGGGGCGGGCTGGCTGCCAGGGTGGACGGATTGGCGTCCGACATGGAGCAAATCCGGTCCCTCCTCCTGGCCCTTCAGCCTGGGACCGGGGCTACAGCCTGGCCCTCCCTCCTCCCAATTCGACGATGCCCTCTCTCTGGCGGCTTCGGCTAACCTCTTTAATGAGGTTATGACAGAGGGCGATGCCTCTGCCACACATTGGATGAGGCCTCCTGCTCCTCTGCACAAGGCTCCCTGCAGGGGGCAGCCGACACCTCCATGGCGGCCGTCCTGCGGACCGCTCTGGCTCGCCTGCAGCTTGATGCGGCGCAGACGGAGTCAGCCCAGGCCAGCGCCTTCTTCAGGCGCAACCCTGTCCCGGCCACATTCTCCGTCCCTCCTTCAGAGGAGTACATGAAGGAGCTCCATGCTTGCTGGAGGGACACTAGGGCCCTATCCCACTCAACGTCGGATGCCCGGACCTTGGCTGCCATGCAGAATGCGGCACAGGTTGGGCTGGGCCGCATGCCATCAGTCGAGCCTGCCATCGCCTCCCTAATTTTGGCTCCTGATGAGGCTCTGAGGCCAAAAGCCAGGTGTCCTCGGCCACAGTGCAGGGTCACAGACGACCTCCTGTCAAAGGCCTACGACGCAGCGGCGCGCATGGGTCGTATTGGGAACTCCCTTTCCCACCTGTTGCTGGGTCTTTCGAACTCTCTGCAGCAGGCCCAGGTCGAGCCGTCGCTGCAGAGTCTGAGTGACGCCTCATTGCAGGCTTTTGCCCTCATGTCAAGGGAGTTAGGGCGCACTATGTCCACCCTCGTACAGACTCGCCGCCAGGTGTGGCTTGCGCAGTCGCCCCTGACAGAGACATGTAGGAGGGTCCTTCGTGCGGTGCCGGTGGAACCAGGGGAGCTCTTTGGGTCAGCTGCCCTGGAAGCACTGGAGGGGGCTGCCCGAGCTAGGCAGACCAGGCAGCAGCTGTCCGGTCTAAATAGGAGTGTGTCCGCTCCTAGCAGGCCTGGGGGCCCCTCGCAGTCCCCCAGCGGCGCTTTCAGCCACCTGATTACTCCGGTCGCCTACGAAGGTCTCAGCGCCCTGCGCAACAGCCCACGGATGGCTTTCGGGCCCCCGAACGCCTACCTTCCTGGCAGCTCCGTGCCCCACAACCCAACCGACGCCCCCCCAGAGCCTCAGGAGGCCGGGGGGGCAGGCGCTAGGCCCTCGGGGCCGGGCGTCGGGTGTTTTTCCCATCAGCAGCTCAGTTACTGGGCTGCCTGTACTTCAGACCCTTGGGTGGTTTCCACCTTGACCCAAGGGTACGAATTGCAGTTCCAACGCCGGCCCCTAGCCTTCAGCCGGGTCAAAATGAATGTCGTCAACGACCCGGCAAAGGCCTTAGCTCTGGGCCTTAGGAGTTTTCCACCCTCCTGGCCTCGGGGGCAATTGAGCCAGTGGATCCTCTGCTGCACCCCAGAGGATTCTACTCAAGGTACTTTCTCGTAAAAAAGAAAGAGGGCAGATTTCGCCCAATTCTCGACCTGAGGGGACTCAACAGGTTCCTGAAGGTCCTACCATTCCACATGCTCACCGCATCCGACAAGCTGCGGGTGGTCGCAAGGGGAGAATGGTTCACCACGGTGGACCTAAGGGACGCATACTTCCACGTCCCAAATGCACCGCGCCATCAGCACTTCCTCCGGTTCGCCTTTCGCGGCCGGCATTTTCAATTCAGGGTACTTCCCTTTGGTCTCTCCCTCTCCCCGTGGGTATTCACCAGGGTGGTGGCGGCAGCTCTCGCACCCCTGCAGAAGCAGGGCACGAAGGTCCTGCTGTATTTGGACGACTGGCTGATCTGTGCACCGTCCCAGTCTCAGGCGGCCCGGGACACGGCTAGGCTACTCTTGCACGTGGCCCGGCTTGGCCTGACGGTAAACTTTGTGAAGAGTCGCCTGGACCCATCCCAACGGGTCACATACCTGGGGATGGTCCTGGAGTCGGACGCTATGAGGGCCTATCTGTCACCTCAGCGTGTGACCGACATCCTCCTCTGCCTCCCCCTCTTCGGGTATGGCAGGATGGTGCCATTCATTCTTTTCCTGCAGCTCTTGGGCAAGCTGACAGCTGCCTCAGCTGTGGTGCCTCTTGGCTTGCTGTCTCTGCGCCCTATGCAGATGTGGCTGAACAGCCTCCACTTGGACCCCAAGTGGCACAGGCACCGAAAGGTCAGAGTGTCTCGGCAGTGCCTCTTCTCTCTGTCCCCATGGAGAAAGAGGTCGTACATGTCTGTGGGTGTACCCATGGGCACCATTCCATCACGCCGGGAGCTGGTCACGACAGACGCCTGCCTATCGGGATGGGGCGCGGTTTGGCTACTTCTGGTGGCCCCCTACTGGCCAGGGAGACTCTGGTTTCCACTGCTGCGCAGGCTCTGCTGCAGCTCTCCATGGCGCCTCCCCTGCCGGAAGGACCTCCTTTCGCAGCTGGGGGGTCAGATTTGGCACCCAGATCCCCGTCGCCTCCTGCTCTGGGCTTGGCCGCTGCAGGGCCCAACTCACTGCTGAATGTTTGCACTGAGACTGTCAGGAATACTATTCTGAGTGCCAGGGCACCATCTACCAGAGCACAGTATGCCAACAGATGGAAGCTATTCTCTGACTGGTGTAGGGGTAAGACAGTAGACCCAGCACGTTGCTCCGTGGCCACCGTTCTGGAGTTTCTGCAGTCCCTCCTGGATGGTGGTCGCTCTCATTCCACCTTGAGGGTCTATGTGGCTGCTATCTCTTCCCGACATGAGATGGTCGACGGAGCCACAGTGGGGTGCCACAGGTTGGTGTCCCTCTTCCTTAGGGGGGCCCTGAGGACTCCAGCTTGGGACCTGCCCCTGGTGCTGGAGGCCATGTCATCACCTCCTTTTGAGCCTCTGACCCAGATAGGGTTGAAGTGGCTGTCCATGAAGGTGGCTTTTCTGCTCGCCATTACCACTGCGAAGCGGGTCGGGGAGTTGCACGCCCTATCCGTGGCAGATACATGCCTGCGGTGGAAGCCTGAAGGCTCAGGTGTGGTTTTATGGCCCAATGTGGCATTCCTGCCCAAGGTGCTTTCACGCACCTATTTTAACCAGCCTATCCAGCTGGCACGTTTTAACTCCCCATCTGAGGGGAATGAGTCCGGCCGGTATACGGCAGTCCGAGCAACTGTTCGTGTGTCACAGTGGCCCTAACAGAGGTTGTGCCTTGCCTAAACAGAGGCTGTCCCACTGGGTCGTCGACACCATTAAACACGCCTATGTGGCCAGTGGCCGCCCCCCGCCATCCGGGTTGAGGTGCCACTCCACCAGAAGCGTGTCGACATCGTGGGCTGCACTAAGAGGTGTACCCCTGGAGTCGATCTGTGCCGCGGCATCATGGACGTCGCCAGGCACCTTCACAAAGTTTTACCGCGTCAACGTCGCCAGTCCCCACCCGATGAGTGTGGTCCTACTGCCAAGCTCTGCTACCTCCAATGAGTGAGGTGGGTGTTGGATTCTTTGTGAGCTTTTTGGTATGGGTCATCCAGTGCTTTAAGCACCGCCTCTGGCGGTCAGTAAGGATGAAATACAACGAAAGTTACGGTTCTATGAATCCTGGATGACCGCCAGAGCGTTCAGTCACTCAGAATCCTTGTGTTCTCACGAGAAGATTTTAGGAACAGATCCTCTAATGACACCGGAAGATATAGCCTTCCCGGTGTCACGTTGGGGTGACGTCACAGGTGACTATGTTGGTATTAGGAACTCGAAATGCGCATGCACGAGGTGGAGATCCAGTGTTTTAAGCACCGCCAGAGAGGTCATCCAGGATTCATAGAACCGTAGTTACATTCGTAACTTTCGTTTTATCAACAGCCTCTGTTAGCTTAGCTTCAGACGCTGTGGATGGTAGTTTCTGCTGGTGAAGTCCCAGCCACTGGCACTGCTCTAATAGGTCTGTAGCGTCAGTGGGTTGTAGTCTTACGAGAATCCTCCCCTCTTACACTTCCTATTTACTTCTACGCAAAAATCGTCATATTGCGTCATCTTAAACAGGAAGTGTTGGAGATCGATACGGATCTCTCCAGTCTCTCCTGAAAATAAGGGAATGATGCACGTCCATTCAACAATATGAGTGGGTTTCTAACGATACAAAGCTTAATGTAAATGGGTGAAGTTTCCCTTTAAGTTATGAAAAAATAAAGAAAGAATGTGCTTTGTGAAAACCATGCAGACATAAATTGGTTGAACAGATGATGAGTAGCCAATGGCCTACAAACACTGGTATAGATGAAATTAACTCGGACTATACATATATAGCCTGCTTGTATTTTGTCATTTAATGTTAAACTGGAAAGGTCAGCTTTAAAACACACATTAACTACTATCAGCCTACGGACTCCAGAATCGCGAAAATGCAAAAATAATTTTTCGCATTTTGCTGCAATAATAAATCACGCCATGTATTGGAATATGTAATGTTACTGTCAAAGCTAACATTAGGCTGAGATATATAAAAAATTCTACAAGGTTAATTAAATCCTGTGAAATGTACAAAGATGTTAGCCCTATGCTGTTATTATAGCCTGGCTGGAAATGGTGTATCGGAGTGTTTTGTTTATGAGACTTTAGGCCCCCCAGATGGATTTTAAAATGTGTTGAACCATCCCAACCTCCAAATCATATGTAAGCCCTTGTGCTTGCTGGGACCCCGAAGTATGCATAGTCAAATGTTTACACAGGGGATCGAAAACAACACCTGCGATCCCGTCACCACCACGGAAGCCCTTCACCAAGCAGAAACCTAAATCACAGCTCTTGAGTGTAACTGCAGCTTCTGCATCTCAAGCAGCGTTCTACAGATCGCACAAGATAAAAAAAAAAGGGTGAACGCTAGGGCGAATGCTTCAAACTAGCTGCACTTGGAAGAGGGAGACAAGCCAGAAGAGTGTTGAGAGCCAGCCAAGGAGCCTGTCTCACTCGTCATCTATAATAGCGCTGGATTGACAGAAGCCCCCGAAACATTATTGCGACAACACCCCTAACTACTGCATGCATGTCCCATACAAACAACTACAAATTATGGTCCAAGCCAAGCGGAAGCGCTACAAAGCACTGAAACCTTCCTTACATTTCTTTATTATCAGGTTGTATTTTTTAGATTAATGAATTTTCAGGAAACATGACGAGATGATGAACTTCATACCTAATTTCACATTGACAGCAACTGTTCCATCACAGAAAAAGTATAAAAATGCTGTTGCATGATCCGTAGGACAATATTTTACCATTTGTAGGTAGGCCTTATTGTCCAATCTAAGAGTTCCTATAGATAGTTTTTCTGAGCATTTCTGACAAATAAGTATTAGCATTTATTGAAGTAATAATTACAAAAGTAAACTATATTCAGAAAGTATCTTGCTCTGGTTAAGGCTGATTGACAAAGGCATTGTCTACATGGGCTTCAGTCAGAGCCAACGTTGACCCGCGGCATTATGACCAATGGAGGCCGTGCCAGTCTCTCAGGGTCCTGATTAAATGGGATAAACCAAAGCCTCAGACAAGTGGCCCTAGCCGGCTGTCCCTCAAGGGACTTCCCACTATTGTCCCTTCGTGGCTTCCAGGGCCCCCTGCCTCCGACACGACACAGCAGCCTGCACCACCTTCACCCTGACCTGCCTTGAGAGCAACACAAGCTTGAAATGTATACACGCAAAGACACACACACACACACACACACACACACACACACACACACACACACACACACACACACACACACACACACACACACACACACACACACACACACAGATTTGACCGTTTTTAATGGCCTAATACATGGCATATGTTCTAATGAGCGTAATTTCACAAAACAAAAGGGATTCTACAACAATTGTAAGGCAATGGCTGCCCTTAAACCTTTTGTATTTAAACAGAGGAACACTTAGAACAAGCCTTTCATGATAAGTGGCCGGCTGTCGTACCGCGGCTTAAAGTCCCTCAGGAAAGCATATAAGCATATGCCCAGCGGGTGTGGGACCAATTTGTACATTGAACAACAGAAGGAACTCTCATTCGTATTAGCTATAATTCAGGGTAACCAACCAAATGAAACAAAAAATTCATATTTAAAAAATATATATATTGTTAAAAATATGTGTATATTGGGACTATTTTCGGCCTATTATCAGAATAGTATGTAAAGCCTACGTAACTAAAAGTTGTAAACTATGTTAGGGCTATCGAGAACTTCAAGTGACTATGTGTATACTATTCAAGTTAATCTGACTTAATTCAATCATCTGTAGGCCTACGCTATGGAGATGTGAAGGTCGGATAGTTGGTCAGATAAACTCAAACAGTTGAGAAGGAGCAGGCAAAAGAGAAGAAAACACTGCACTCTACAGGAAGTCCACGATACTTGCGTTCTTCTACATGTCGAGACTCATTCACAGCCTTCAAAATCTCTGTGCCAAGAACATATGAAAAATGAAGGAATATTATCCATACTAAAACAATTATGAAATGTTATCCATAATCTCATTTAAATTTGTTAATTCTTGTATCCACAGACATTCTTTTGTCCACAGATATGGGCCTAATATACTGCAAACAACCATACATACAAAAGTATTATATTTTATTTTGTCAATCTTACACTTGCAAGTAGGCCTACATGTAAATGAGGCTATGGGCCATGCTTCCAGTCTATACTCGATTGCATGTCTCCCATGTCTATGCTCCACTGAGTCGTGTAGAGGGTATATTTGTAATGAGGACCTTTCATGTCCCCTGGGTCAGATACTAGGGCCTCCCCTTGTTTGTATCTTGTAGCTAGAGTCAGCTATCCTTCAGGGAAAAGGGATGACGTAACTTTTTGATTTGGCTTGATCTGTTTCAGAACAGCAAATAATGCATACATTTCTTGAAATGGTTTTATAACGAGTGTCATAAATAAGAAAAGGTAATAAGACATCAGTGAAAACATCTACAATTATTTTAATAATAAATGCTGGCAGTAGGGCATGCTACAGTATAGTGGGGAAGTTGACTTATGTGAGAAGCACGGCTATTAAACCAAGCACAAATTGGCCTTCGGACCCATCTTGGCCCGCGGGCCCCTTATGAATAGGAATTATATATGGCCCGCCAGCTGCCAAACGGAAGTTCAGGATGCAATTTCGCTTTCCACCTCATGGTGGCAGCACCATTTCGGTTCTAGCGGCTAGCCACACACGCGACCCCCATAACCCCTCCCAGACCCCTCCCTGCCACAGGCTAATAAGCGTTAGCATTGACATATTCCTACATCATGGCTGCTCTATAGCTAAAAAGAGGAAGGTGGATAATGAGGACGGTCACTTCCAGGAGTGATGGAAATTACAATATTTCTTTGCTGAAAGCAGAAACAATTGCGTCAGCCTGATTCTCAAACAGAGTGTTGTCGTTGTTAAAGAATTGAATGTGAAGAGACCCTACCAGACAACCAATGATGATGCATACGACAAATTCACAGGGAGACTGCACGGAATAGTACAGTACAGTAGAGTACAATACAGATGTGAAAAAAACACTGAATTATTGTGTAGAGACCTATTCTCACCTTGTGGCTTGGATACACTGCCATTTGAACAAAATAATATATTGTTATTTGACTTTACTAATGCAGTTCATGTTACTTTGGTACGGCCAAAAAGTAGTCATTGGAAACTAATTTATGTCTTCTCAAATTAACCTGGGCAGATATTTCTCACTGCTTGTTCCTTGTGTGGTGTGATCTGCAAAAAACTTCATTCTAGAGATTGTTTTGTAGAGACCTAATCTCATCTTGTGGTTTAGTCAGGCTCGGACTGGTAATCTGTGATACCGGGCATTTGCCAGAAGGGCCGGTCCACATTTCAGCGTGCGAGGGCCGGCCCTCCTTCAATCATACCGGCCCCAATACTGATTATACGACCGCCTTACTTACCTGACAATACGGATAACTCAAAGAGCCCAAGAAAGAACCTAACGACAAATTGTTGCAATGGTGCATCCAGTATATATAGCGCTTCCTTGTCATGCACATCTATGTGACGGTTCCTATATGGTATAATTTTCTATTTCTTCAAACTGTAAAATCCTGTTTCTTCAAACTGTACAATCATTGCAACAAACTAAATTAAAATGCTAACTAAAATGCTTTCTTTAAACTAAACTACGATTTTCTTCTTATATTTGGCGAATTTATGTTCGAATATTTTGCAAAAATATGTTGCGGTGCACGATGGGATTATACATCTAACAGCGAACGTTAACGGTCCATGGATGCTGCGGATGTTGCTTTGCTTATATTTTAATTTCAGTGGATGGGCTAAAAATCATGGAAGGAGTTGGCAAAAAGAAGAAAGGGGGAGCGGAGAAGATTCGGGACAAAAGGCAGAAATCTCTACAAGCTGAGGCGTCTGGATGTTTTAAAATAGATCGCTTGTTTGCTGTGGCCAGTGCTTCAACCGTTGCTGCTAGTGCCCCCGACGTCCCTGCTAGTGCCCCCGACGTCCCTGCTGCTACAACCTAACATAATCCATTGCTTGCTAGCCTAGCAGGACTGTCCGGGTATGTTAAACCGTGTGGATTAATGTGGAATAATTGCAACTTGCAAGAAGCCCCGCGATCAAGACAGCGTCAAGGTAGGCCGTTTGGTTTTTAATTGTGCCCACCGCGACATGTTGAATTCGGCTCACAGGTCTTTCTTAAAGGGGTAGTTCGGAATTTTGGACATAGGGCCTGATTCCGAAGTGAGCATTGGTATTCTATATCACTGGAGACAGTTTTCAACACATTTCATTCAGTCCTTCTAGTTGCAGAGTTCGCTCGTGCTAGGCTAGCGCACGTCAACGGGCAATGCTAGCCTGCTATTAAAAACAGTCTTACCCACTCCACAGTACACCCGAGGTAAATCAATTATAACGACAGACTATAAATCTAAATGTCTGTTTATAGAATAATGTTTGAAATAAAACCAACCTTGCATTGCATTGCATTTTGAGGGAATTGCGGGGTCTCAGCAGCAGTGTTTATATTCCTGTACGTAGGCTACGGCAGCGGCGGGCTGAAACCTAGGTTACCTGCTGCTGTCATTGCTACAAACGCAGAGTACAGTGAACGAAGGAATTATACAAATGAAATGTGTTGAAAACTGTCTCCAGTGATATAGAATACCAATGCTCACTTCGGAATCAGGCCCTATGTCCAAAATTCCGAACTACCCCTTTAAGTAGGTTCGCTGAAGTTGGTTCGGCTCATTTGGGCTAAAGGGGGGGGGGGGGTCGGTCGGTCGGTCCATAAGGGGCCGGTGTAGATGGAAAAATGCCAGGGCCGAAAATCGTTCCCAGTCCGACCCTGGGCTTAGTCTTATCAAATGAACCTGGGAAGACACACTATTTCTCTGGGCTTGTTTTTGGTTTGTTGTGACCTGCATATTGTGAAAGACACTTTATCTTTTCTCTTTTGCATTTGTTTGTTACGCCACGGTCCAACACCCACCTCTAGTGGCTGTAGGTCGTAACTGGTCCCCCTTCCATCAACCCACCTGCCGGCAATCTCCAATCTACGTTCCCTACGTCAGCTGGGGATCCCCTATCAGCCGGCGCCAGTTCGTTGTTCACTACTAGCAAGTATATATCGTCAAACAGGCTCTATTGCCAAGTCCTGCTTGAATTCCCTGTCCCTCTGGTAATCCCTTTTCCCCTCCTCTAGTTCTCTTTCTACCTGCCTGACTACCCGCTACCAGACCTCCGCCTGCCTGACTACTCGTCCCTCGCCAAGCCCCGCCTGCATCATTGCCCTCCCGGTACCAGATCCCCGCCTGCCTGACTACTCGTCCCTCGCCTAGCCCCCGCCAGCACGATTGCCCTCCCGGTACCAGACCCCCGCCCGCCTGACTTCCCGAACGATCAACCATTAAATTCCTTTACCCTTACCCTATCTCCGCCTCCCTGCGTCCAGCACTTGGGTCCCAGTTTCCCGTACCGTAACAGTACGAACTGGCCATAATGGACCCAGCTGACACAGAGGCGTTCAGGGGAATGATCTCCCACCAAGGGGCTCTCCTGGGCCAACACGATCAGGCCCTGCAGGAGATCACCACCGCCCGTCAAACATGTATTCTGCCTGCATGGCATCCCCGCGGACATTGTATCAGACAGGGGTCCCAAGTTCACCTCGCAGGTATGGCGGGCATTCTGCAAGGCTCTTGGCGCCACTCCCAGCCTCTCCTCTGGTTTTCACCCCCAATCTAACTGCCAATCGGAACGAGCCAACCAGGAGATGGAGGCGGCACTCCGCTGCATCACCCACGCCAGCCCCACCACCTGGAGCTCTCAGCTGCCCTTGGTTGAATACGCCCATAACACAACGCATCCATGGGGTTATCCCCATTCATGGCCTACCTGGGTTACCAACCTCCCCTGTTCCCTGATCTGGAGGAAGAGATTGCAGTCCCTTCTGTCCAAACCCATCTGCGCAGATGCCGGCGCATCTGGAAACGGACTCGCACTGCACTACTCCATGCATCCTCTCGCTCCAAACTTCAGGCTAATAAGCGGCGTCGACCTGCGCCCCAGTACGCCCCCGGACAAGGGGTTTGGTTGCGGGCTAAGGATCTTCCCTTGAAGGGGATTCCTCCCAAACTCTCCCCACGCTTCATCAGCCCCTACACCATCTCCAAGGTGGTCAATCCCTCTGCGGTTCGCCTGAATCTCCCCCCTGCACTCCGCCGCATCCACCCCACCTTCCATGTCTCTCAGATCAAGCCAGTCTCTACCAGCCCGTTGTCCCCACCCATCCCACCTCCACCTCCGCCTAGGGTGATTGATAATCATCCAGCCTGGACGGTCCGTCGACTCCTGGATGTGCGGCGCCGTGGGCGGGGTCACCAGTACCTCGTCGATTGGGGGGGTACGGTCCTGAGGAGCGCTCCTGGGTCCCCCGGAGCCGCATCTTGGACCCATCACTCATCCAGGACTATCTCCATGATCACCCGGCTGTGGTGGGGTGTCCGCCGAGAGGCGTCCGTCGAGGGGGGGTTACTGTTACGCCACGTCCCGCTACACGGTCCAACACCCACCTCTAGGGGCTGTAGGTCGTAACTGGTCCCCCTTCCCTCAACCCACCTGTCGGCAATCTCCAATCTACGTTCCCTACTTCAGCCGGGGATCCCCTATCAGCCGGCGCCAGTTCGTCGTTCACTACTAGCAAGTTCGTATCGTCAAACAGGCTCTATTGCCAAGTCCTGCTTGAATTCCCTGTCCCTCTGGTAATCCCTTTTCCCCTCCTCTAGTTCTCCCTCTACCTGCCTGACTACTAGGGGTGAAACGGATCAGTGTGTCCACGGTTCGGTTCAGATAACCGTTTTGGGCCTCGGTTTCGGATACGGTTCGGATTAGGATCATGTCCCTGATAGTAAATAGGCAGACTTTTTTTTGACGGAGGGTTTGGGGGAGAAACACAAAAATGAATGAGACCCACAGGCTATTTGCAATGTGTTAATTGACTGCAATCAGACAACTTGCAAGGCTTTTTTGTGCAATAAATGTTCCCCTAAATGCATTTGAAAACATGGTGCACTGAGTGTAACATGTAAGGGATAACGGCCGACGAGGCTTAGAACTCTGGCGACGAGCGCAGCATGAAGCCAGAGTTGCCTCTACCTGTCCATTATTTCCATCGAACCGGTCGACCTCGAAGGCCGTTATCCCGCTTATCACCCGTTTGTATTTATCTGCCGTATATTTAGAATATAATTGTATCAATTACTTTCTTTAAATTTAGGAATCGTGCGCTTGAAAAGCCCAGTTTGTTTTGAACGCTGACAGGATGAAGGGAGGGGCGGGAAAAGTCTCATTGGCTCGGGCAGCACTGGAGAGAATGCATTCCGCTGGGTCCTAAACACCCTTTTGTATCGGACGTAGGCTACAGTAGGCAAAATACGCTACATAAGGCAATGCCTTCATGAAACCGAAATCCGCGGATCTCCAGAATGCTCCGAACTGTGGTAAACGAACCGAACGGATTCGGATACAATTCGAATCCGCTGCAGGCCTACTGACTACCCGCTACCAGACCTCCGCCTGCCTGACTACTCGTCCCTCGCCAAGCCCCGCCTGCACGATTGCCCTCCCGGTACCAGACCCCCGCCTGCCTGACTACTCGTCCCTAGCCTAGCCCCCGCCAGCACAATTGCCCTCCCGGTACCAGACCCCCGCCCACCTAACTTCCCGAACGATCAACCATTAAATTCCTTTACCCTTACCCTGTCTCCACCTCCATGCGTCCAGCACTTGGATCCAGGCTCGGACTGGTAATCTGTGATACCGGGCATTTGCCAGAAGGGCCGGTCCACATTTCGGCGTGCGAGGGCCGGCCCTCCTTCAATCATACCGGCCCCAATACTGATTATACGACCGCCTTACTTACCTGACAATACGGATAACTCAAAGAGCCCAAGAAAGAACCTAACGTCAAATTGTTACAATGGTGCATCCAGTATATATAGCGCTTCCTTGTCATGCACATCTATGTGACGGTTGGTATATGGTATAATTTTCTATTTCTTCAAACTGTAAAATCCTGTTTCTTCAAACTGTACAATCATTGCAACAAACTAAATTAAAATAAACCTATAATGCTTTCTTTAAACTAAACTACGATTTTCTTCTTATATTTGGCGAATTTATGTTCGAATATTTTGCAAAAATATGTTGCGGTGCACGATGGGATTATACATCTAGCGAATGTTAACGGTCCATGGATGCTGCGGATGTTGCTTCGCTTATATTTTAATTTCAGTGGATGGGCTAAAAATCATGGAAAGAGTTGGCAAAAAGAAGAAAGGGGGAGCGGAGAAGATTCGGGACAAAAGGCAGAAATCTCTACAAGCTGAGGCGTCTGGATGTTTTAAAATAGATCGCTTGTTTGCTGTGGCCAGTGCTTCAACCGTTGCTGCTAGTGCCCCCGACGTCCCTGCTGCTACAACCTAACATAATCCATTGCTTGCTAGCAGGACTGTCCGGGTATGTTAAACCGTGTGGATTAGTGTGGAATAATTGCAACTTGCAAGAAGCCCCGCGTTCAAGACAGCGTCAAGGTAGGCCGTTTGGTTTTTAATTGTGCCCACCGCGACATGTTGACTTCGGCTCACAGGTCTTTCTTAAAGGGGTAGTTCGGAATTTTGGACATAGGGCCTGATTCCGAAGTGAGCATTGGTATTCTATATCACTGGAGACAGTTTTCAACACATTTCATTCAGTCCTTCTAGTTGCAGAGTTCGCTCGTGCTAGGCTAGCGCACGTCAACGGGCAATGCTAGCCTGCTATTAAAAACAGTCTTACCCACTCCACACAACCCGGTATCACGCAATTGCGTGCTCCTGCGCACGAACGTTAATCTATTGAAGCGTGTTCCCGAGCACGATAGTCCGACTTTTTGCGTGTTACACAAAACGAAATGTAAACCAATGCATTCTGAATGGGAGTGTTCTAAGACAATTAACGTGCTCCACAAAACGGTACGAGAGAGAGAGAAAGAGAGAGCGGGAGGGACAGAGAGAGAGAGAGAGAGCGAGAGAGAGAGAGAGCGAGAGAGAGGCTTCAGAAAGGGTGTGCGCAGATAGTACAGTGCACCCTAGTTATGTTTATGCCAAAACCTATATATATAATTAGGCTGTGGAAATTGCAATAAGTTAAGAACACAACTTCGCACGTTGAGCACACAGCCGTGTGACTCGTTTATTTTGTAAAAAAGAAAACCGGAAAACAAAGCGTGCTGAAGGTAAACAAATCCAGCATGGTCTGTGACGTCATGAGACGCACGTAATCCTTAGGGACCGCGATCCCTGAACCACCAAGAACGTAAATGACATGCAGTAAATAACAACACAATTGAAAGAACAACACATAACGAAATACTGTAGGTGAATTATGTTACGGTCACTATAAGGCTATAATTATATTATTTAGCGTGTAATGAGACAATCTATAGCCAAATTGTCGAAGATGCCCGAGAATCTTCGGGGATATCAGCATGGGAAATCGGCGAATCAGACCCATGAAGGGGGGGGGGGGGGGGGGGGGGACACGTTAGTTGAAGGGGGGGGGGGGGGGGGGCACGTTTGTTGAGAGGGGGGGAGACACGTTTGTAGGGGGGGGCACGCTCGACAACGAGAGTTGGTTTTTATTGAACGCTCGACAACAAGAGTTGGTTTTTATTGAACAAGACTTCAACACGGAACAGCTGCACGAAACGATGGTCACGTCACTCTCGGTGACGGTGTCGACAATAATGAACACACGAACAATGTTAATAGAACAACACACAACCACATAACATCCCGAACCCATTAACCCCACTTAATCCTAACAACAAAACAAGTTAACAAAAGCCCCATTTGTCAACTGAGAACCCCAATTCCCAGAATCCCCCGCGGCTCCGGAACACGGCGTAGCTTATATTAATCTTTATTATCTGAATGGAAAATGCAATATTTTAGGACAGATACACCATTAAACGCGTTTCTAATGACATTTCTAGCGAGAAATGTACATTTTCCTTACATAATCTTCAGTCAGTGAATGTGTATGATCTTTATTAATCTTTATTATCTGAATGGGAAATGCAATATTTTAGGACAGATACACCATTAAACGCGTTTCTAATGACTTTTCTAGCGAGAAATGTACATTTTCCTTACATAATCTTCAGTCAGTGAATGTGTATGATCTTTATTAATCTTTATTATCTGAATGGGAAATGCAATATTTTAGGACCGATTCACCGTTAAACGTGTTTCTAATAACATTTCTAGCGAGAAATATACTTTTTACTTGCATAATCTTCAGTCAGTGATTGTGTCTGATCTTTAGTTTTATAGTTATTAGGATTTGATCGGCTCGCTCGCATGTTTCAACGACGTCAGGTTGCTTTCGCTAAACTAGCAGCTCACGTGCTTCCTGCGTTTGTGTTATTAAACTGTTACTTTATGTAACTTTTAATTATATCATTTTGTTAGAAACACGTATATCTGAGAGCCAACCCAGTCGCCAAAAGCATACGTTGACAGTGTACTTTTCGTGAACACTGGATTACGTCGCATTTCAACATAAAATAGCGTATTATACACACACACACACACACGCACGCACACGCACAGACACACGCACGCACGCACAGACACACACACACCCACACACACACGCACACGGTGCATTTCGCTGCTAAAACAACAACAAAAAAATATTCCCTCAAATATTATTACTTTCAAAACGTTGGCCAAAATGGCCAATAATATCATTTTTTATTTGGGATGCTTCTGGGACATTTTGGGTGGATTTTGAACGGTATGTGGGGGGCACGTTTTTTTGCAGGACCTGGCAACCCTGCGCTGTTGCCCGAGATCTGGATCCACCCCGGCGTGGTGCCGTCTCCTTTTGACCTTTTGACCCCAGACTTCTGGGGGAATAGCTGAATCAATTCATTAGTCAATCAGAAGCATGTAAATATCGTCCCGGTGGCGTAAGAGGACGAACAAGGTGTCCTTCAACATCGACGCTTCCAGGAGATTGCAACGGTGCCACACATGAGCATATTCGAACATGTTTAATGGTAGTAATTAGCTGTCGAAATTGGAGGCCTTAATCAATACTGAGCAGCTATTGATTTGCTTCCCGATAAAGATTTGTCACAAATGTTATTTAGGATCTACACGTTGAGCTGAGTCCAATGACACCAAGAACGACACTCTAGCTAATGGTAACATGTATTTTACATGGTACACCTAGGTCTAGGACATGATCTCGGTGTAGCAAGAGGCCGAGCTTGATCTCATTGGACTCAGCTTAACGTGTAGATGCTAATTAACATGTAATTTGTCAAAAATCTCCATCGGGAAGCAAATCTATAGCTGGTCATTATTGATAAAGGCCTCCAAAATCGACAGCTAATTACTACCCGAAACATATTCAAATATGATCATGTGTGGCACTGTTGCAATCGTCTCGAAACGTAGATGTCAAAGGACACCTTGTTTGCTCTGTTGCACCACCGGGAAGATATTTTCATACTTCTAATGGATTGATTCATATTTTAAGGTTCTCGGAGTGAGACTTTAAGTGGCTGCAGCAGAAGTGTTGAGACGAAAGATGATATCAAGAGATTTATAGAATATTCCCATTCACATTATGATTCTTCATCGTAACATCCGACCAAACATCCTTGACATTCACAGAGCGAAGATTATGAAAGTCCAGGCTCAGCAAGTGCTCCATCTCGTTGCACCTGCACCCAGCGGCTCGCTTGCAAGATTTTGGCCTGAAGTTCTTCCCAGACCTACACCCTAGCCATCCAACATGCATATCTGAGAATCAGGCCTCTCTTTAATAATGACAAAAAATTATGAGAGAAACACACATTAACTTTTTGTTATCTCATAAGCGGTCGGACCCCGAGGTCGGACCCCGAGGGCAGGAAGGGGGGGGCCCTTCCTGCCCGAGACTTGGCCCGGTCAAACCCCGAGGGCAGGCCCCCCCTTCCTGCCCTCGGGGTCCGACCGGGCCAAGTTTCGGTGCGGAGGTCCCAGTTAGGCCCTAGAATAAGGTATTAAAATTTCAGGGCGGTAGGACCTTCCTATCTCAAAAACTGTTTTTCCACCACATTCTGAACCATTAGGCCTTGCAGGCTACACTTCTGAGGGGCTTTGTCCAAATGACACTCCATTTGGGGAAACTTTTTTTCTCTAAGGGCTAGAACTCCAAATCTCGGATATGTCGTACACGGGGCCCCGGGAAATGTGTGTAAACATTTTAGCATCCCTAGCTATCTCGAAAAGGTTGGCAAAGGGGCGTGACCTCCAACAGTACAGTAAATGTACATAAGACAGAGGTTAGTTTCTAGTCCCCATTTTTTGTGGGATGGAGGTGTACATTTGTGGCTAAAGGTGTGTAGACACAGCTGGCCTGTGGCCACGTTTTTGAAGTCGGGGGTCAAAAGGTCAAAAGGAGCCGGCACCACGCCGCTTATGAGATAACAAAAAGTTAATGTGTGTTTCTCTCATAACTTTTTGTCATTATTAAAGAGAGGCCTGATTCTCAGATATGCATGTTGTCCAATGAGATCAAGCTCGGCCTCTTGCTACACCGAGATCATGTCCTAGACCTAGGTGTACCATGTAAAACACATATTACCATTAGCTAGAGTGTCGTTCTTGGTGTCATTGGACTCAGCTCAACGTGTAGATGCTAAATAACATGTCATTTGTGACAAATCTTTATCGGGAGGCAAATCAATCGCTGCTCAGTATTGATTAAGGCCTCCAATTTCGACAGCTAATTACTACCATTAAACATGTTCGAATATGCTCATGTGTGGCACCGTTGCAATCTCCTGGAAGCGTAGATGTTGAAGGACACCTTGTTCGTCCTCTTACGCCACCGGGACGATATTTACATGCTTCTGATTGACTAATGAATTGATTCAGCTATTCCCCCAGAAGTCTGGGGTCAAAAGGTCAAAAGGAGACGGCACCACGCCGGGGTGGATCCAGATCTCGGGCAACAGCGCAGGGTTGCCAGGTCCTGCAAAAAACGTGCCCCCCACATACCGTTCAAAATCCACCCAAAATGTCCTAGAAGCATCCCAAATAAAAAATGATATTATTGGCCATTTTGGCCAACGTTTTGAAAGTAATTTGAGGGAATATTTTTTTGTTGTTGTTTTAGCAGCGAAATGCACCGTGTGCGTGTGTGTGTCTGTGCGTGCGTGTGTGTGCTTGTGTGTGTGTGTCTGTGCGTGTGCGAGCGTGTGTGTGTGTGTATAACACGCTATTTTATGTTGAAATCCGACGTACTCCAGTGTTCACGAAAAGTACACGTATGCTTTTGGCGACTGGGTTGGCTCTCAGATATACGTGTTTCTAACAAGATGATATCATTAAAAGTTACATAAAGTAACAGTTTAATAACACAAACGCAGGAAGCACGTGAGCTGCTAGTTTAGCGAAAGCAACCTGACGTCGTTGAAACATGCGAGCGAGCCGATCAAATCCTAATAACTATAAAACTAAAGATCAGACACAATCACTGACTGAAGATTATGCAAGTAAAAAGTATATTTCTCGCTAGAAATGTTATTAGAAACACGTTTAACGGTGAATCGGTCCTAAAATATTGCATTTCCCATTCAGATAATAAAGATTAATAAAGATCATACACATTCACTGACTGAAGATTATGTAAGGAAAATGTACATTTCTCGCTAGAAAAGTCATTAGAAACGCGTTTAATGGTGTATCTGTCCTAAAATATTGCATTTCCCATTCAGATAATAAAGATTAATAAAGATCATACACATTCACTGACTGAAGATTATGTAAGGAAAATGTACATTTCTCGCTAGAAATGTCATTAGAAACGCGTTTAATGGTGTATCTGTCCTAAAATATTGCATTTCCCATTCAGATAATAAAGATTAATATAAGCTACGCCGTGTTCCGGAGCCGCGGGGGATTCTGGGAATTGGGGTTCTCATTTGACAAATGGGGCTTTTGTTAACTTGTTTTGTTGTTAGGATTCAGTGGGGTTAATGGGTTCGGGGTGTTATGTGGTTGTGTGTTGTTCTATTAACATTGTTCGTGTGTTCATTATTGTCGACACCGTCACCGAGAGTGACGTGATCGTTTCGTGCAGCTGTTCCGTGTTGAAGTCTCGTTCAATAAAAACCAACTCTCGTTGTCGAGCGTTCAATAAAAACCAACTCTCGTTGTCGAGCGTGCCCCCCCCCTACAAACGTGTCTCCCCCCCCCCTCAACAAACGTGTCCCCCCCCCCCCCCCCCCCCCTTCAACTAACGTGTCGTCCCCCCCCCCCCCCCTTCATGGGTCTGATTCGCCGATTTCCCATGCTGATATCCCCGAAGATTCTCGGGCATCTTCGACAATTTGGCTATAGATTGTCTCATTACACGCTAAATAATATAATTATAGCCTTGTAGTGACCGTAACATAATTCACCTACAGTATTTCGTTATGTGTTGTTCTTTCAATTGTGTTGTTGTTTACTGCATGTCATTTACGTTCTTGGTGGTTCAGGGATCGCGGTCCCTAAGGATTACGTGCGTCTCATGACGTCACAGACCATGCTGGATTTGTTTACCTTCAGCACGCTTTGTTTTCCGGTTTTCTTTTTTACAAAATAAACGAGTCACACGGCTGTGTGCTCAACGTGCGAAGTTGTGTTCTTAACTTATTGCAATTTCCACAGCCTAATTATATATATAGGTTTTGGCATAAACATAACTAGGGTGCACTGTACTATCTGCGCACACCCTTTCTGAAGCCTCTCTCTCGCTCTCTCTCTCTCTCTCTGTCCCTCCCGCTCTCTCTTTCTCTCTCTCTCGTACCGTTTTGTGGAGCACGTTAATTGTCTTAGAACACTCCCATTCAGAATGCATTGGTTTACATTTCGTTTTGTGTAACACGCAAAAAGTCGGACTATCGTGCTCGGGAACACGCTTCAATAGATTAACGTTCGTGCGCAGGAGCACGCAATTGCGTGATACCGGGTTGCTCCACAGTACACCCGAGGTAAATCAATTATAACGCCAGACTATAGATTGAAATGTCTGTGTTGATAGAATAATGTTAGAAATAAAACTAACCTTGCATCGCATGAATCATCGAGGGACTACTTTCTCAGCAGAAGCGGAATTCTACTATGCGCTGGTTAGTTTTGTAACCGAATCACGACAGAAGAACGTAAACAGAGAAGCGTGGGACAGAAGCGCAATTGAACGACTAGGCAACATGATGGTTCAGTGTGCTTTTAGAAATTGTAGAAATAAACGGTACAGATGGGCACCACAAAGTTTCCACCAATTTCCAGTGCGAGATCCAGAAAGGACTCAACTGTGGCTTGTTGCTGCTGGCTTTGACATCAAAACACCGGCTCGTACATGTAGGCCTACGGTTCGTTGGATACAACAAATTTCTCATAATCGTCTTCAAAAGCAGATGCATCGCTAACTCCTCCAAACGTGGCCATATCTTGTTAATTTAATACGCTTGTAAGAATTCCTTCGTTCACTGTACTCTGCGTTTGTAGCAATGACAGCGGCAGGTAACCTAGGTATCAGTCCGCCGCTGCCGTAGCCTACGTACAGGAATATAAACACTGCTGCTGAGACCCCGCAATTCCCTCAAAATGCAATGCAATGCAAGGTTGGTTTTATTTCTAACATTATTCTATAAACAGACATTTAGATTTAGAGGCTGTCGTTATAATTGATTTACCTCGGGTGTACTGTGGAGTGGGTAAGACTGTTTTTAATAGCAGGCTAGCATTGCCCGTTGACGTGCGCTAGCCTAGCACGAGCGAACTCTGCAACTAGAAGGACTGAATGAAATGTGTTGAAAACTGTCTCCAGTGATATAGAATACCAATGCTCACTGAAGTAGGTTCGCTGAAGTTGGTTCGGCTCATTTGCGCTAAAGGGGGGGGGGGGTCGGTCGGTCGGTCCATAAGGGGCCGGTGTAGATGGAAAAATGCCAGGGCCGAAAATCTTTCCCAGTCCGACCCTGCTTGGATCCCAGTTTCCCGTACCGTAACATTGTTACCGTCAAATTGAATTCAAAAGACTATTGCATGTAGTTGCAAAAAAAAGACGAGATGCAATGCATTTGTATGTGACATTCTTATGGTCCAAATATGACTGGAGAGGCAGTCGGCCCTTGAGGTATTTTCATTTTTCAAATATGGCCCCCTGTGGGAAAGTGAAACCCCTTCTCACTGTCTCACTAACCAGCGAACTGATGGTTGGAATTGTACTTCCGCCGCAGTCGTGGGCAGTAGGTCATTCCATCTAGCCTTGGCCAGGAAATGTTCCCCCATTTTGTGTTGAGTTGAGTGAGGATAGGTGCTGGCTTGACGTGGGGCCAGTACTAGAAACGCTAGGTTATGTTATGCTCACCCTAAAGTAATCTATGCCAATTTATGCTATGATTATGCTAAGCTAGGCTAAATTGCTATTTCTATTTTGAACCGTGGATTGATTTGTTTATTTATTTTTGGTTTTGTTTGAAGGAAATAAATCTTCACTCTTTTTCCAAATGGGATTGCCACCCCTCATTTTTGTCTACACTCTCCAGTCCAGTGAGTCCGTATCCCAATTACTCGGGGTGACCATGTCGGTCTTCCAAGCAGGAGCAGCGCTGGAGGAATGTCCGGATGCAGCTCCTGATCCGTTTCGAGCACCTGCACCTAAACCGGCACTTGCACCAGCTCCAGCACCGACATGGCACCTCCACATGCACCTGCACCGGCCCCGGCACCTGTACCAGTAGCGCCTGTGACCTGGCCCAGGGCGGCTATCCCCAAGCTAGGAGAGGTTGAGGAACTGTCAGAGTTTGTCCACCCATCACGAAGCGTCGGAGTCTGTCCACCCATCACGATGCGTCGGAGTCTGTCCACCCATCTTGGAGCGTCAGAGTCTGTCCATCGATAACAAAGCATCAGAGTCTGTCCACCCATAACGAAGCATCAGAGTCTGTCCACCCATAAAGAAGCGTTGGAGTCTGTCCACACATAATGAAATGTCAGAGTTTGTCCATCCATAACCGAGTGTCGGAGTCTGTCCACCAAGAAGGAACCGTCGGAGTCTGTCTATGTGTTAGAGGCTCTGTGAACCAGTGTTGAGCCTCTTTTTTGTCTCGCCACCCTGTTGGCAAGACTCAAGAGGAGGAGGGAAATGTGAGAAAGTGAAACCCCTTCTCCCTGTCCTCACACTAACCAGCAAACTGATGGTTGGAATTTGACTTCTGCCGCAGTAAGGGGCAGTAGTTCATTCCATCTAGCCTTGGCCAGGAAATGTTCTCACATGGTGGTGGTATGGTCCAACTGGCCTTGATTAGGCCAATTTCCTGTCCTTATCTAAGGAGTGTCTCATTTTGTGTTTAGGGGAGTGAGGGTAGGTGCTGGCTTGATGCGAGGCCACTCAGGCCATTACCAGAAACGCTACGGTATGCTAACGGTTTGCTATGCAAAGTTTCTAGGTTGCTAAAAGGTTTTTGATACATTCATTTATATTTTGGAACACTGGATTTTTTGTTTATGAAGGAAACTAAACAACTAGCTTCTGTCCACAGTCTTCAGTGAGTCCGTAACCCAAATATTTGGGGTGACCACGTCGGTTCCTCACACCCCTTTTGAAAGAAGTTTGGACACTCCTGGCCTAGTAGTTTAAGGACGATAAAGTCTATGTTAAATAACTTTATAATCCATACATTGAATAATTGAAGTGTTGTACGAGGCATATGATGGTTATTTATTGTCAGGAGCGAAAATGTATGAATGGCCCATAATGTTTTAGTATATTGAGGTAAACTTATTAGCTGAGACCTTAATTAGCTTGGCTCCATGTTTGTCATCTCAAAATCAAATTCCAGAGACCTCACAGCAGACAGTGCACACATAACACACGCATGGATTTTGAAAGGACACACAAATCGACATTTGGGATTACACAACTAGTAGTGAACCATGAATCTTAGACCTTGGCCTTCGGACCCCCCAAATAACAGGAAAACAAATACCCTAGTCCAGCCTTAGCAATGCAACGGGCAAACACGGAGAGAGTGAATTATCACAAACTGAAAAACAGCTCTAAAGCAAAATGCAAATCCTCCTTACAAATAATCGCATCATCACACATGCCGTGTATGCATTTCAGTAGAATATATAGACATATATATGTATACATATAGACAACGGGCTGGGGTGCAAAACGCATGACAGCAGACTAATCAAACAATCCCAAAAGTAAAGCGTTAGCTGCTTGACTAATCGCGTCATTCAAGGGTATCGCGATAGTTTGAGTTGAAATGCCTTTCAAAAGCTTACGTTCTCTGAACCAATTTTAGCTCTGTCGGTCTTCCTGTTATTAACTTCCTGTTAACTAACTTCATATAAAGTTAACCTAGAAAATGGCGTGGATAATAAATCAGCAACAATGTCCTCCTCATTGCGGTAACGTCACACAGCTGCCATCATGAGGTAATTGTAACGCCAATAAACGTATATACAGTTTATTCATTTTATTATTGTTATATAATAACAATTCACCGAGCGAACATTATGAAAGTAAAATGCACATTTCTCGCTAAAAATGTTTCCATAAAAGCATTTAATGGCGTAACTATGTTACTATTTCCACACAGAATAAAGAAAGATGTCAGCCGTATGCTTCTGTCCAAGCTCACTACTCTCTGCCAGTGACGTCGGGTCAAGCTCAACGCTGATTGGCTATTGCGGCGCGTATGAGCGTAAAAAGTTCAATTTTTTGAACTCCTCGCGTACGCGCGTATATATACGCGCGTATATGTACGCGCGTATATATACGCGCGTATATATACGCGTCTCATACGCCCCTAACGCGAGTAAAATGTTGCTTATACGCATGTAACGCGTGTACGCGTCTCATACGCGCGTAAACCAATGGTTCCCTATGGAAAAAATGGCGATTTTATACGCGAGGTACGCGAGATACGCGTCTGGTGTGGCCGCACCTTAAGACATGGCTGTAAGCAGTTTACACAACAAAGAAGTCAGTCGATTGGCCTTATCACAGAACCAGACTTACTGGCTCCAGTGGGAACTTGAATACAAATTAACTTAATCTCTCTCAGTTAAGAGAGGAAGGGATGGACTTCCGGTGGAGAGGGGAATGGAGTAGACGCATGCATCGCGCTCTCCCGCGCTGACCTGTAAAAACATATCTTTTCGCAACCCAAACCCGATTCGACTTCTCAGTAAGAAGAAGTAATAGTTTGCACATGCCTCATGGCCTCCGGAACCAGGCTGGCTAAGGAAAAAGAAACCATGAGAGACGACTCGACCGCCATGGCTAGCCAGATTAGCATGCCCGCTCTGACTACCTTGCTCGAAGAACACCGTCGCTCCATATCAGCGACGCTGTCCGCCGAACTCAGGTCTGCGTTTATCTCTCTCGAAGCTAAACTAGAAACGGTGCAGGCTACTGTGACTGACTTTGGTGAACGAATTGCGAGTCTGGAGTCCAACGCCAATTTAACTGAAGAACGCATCCAAGCTCTTGAAGTATCATGCTCCACCTTATCAGAGACTTGTGCTAAGCTCAAAACCAAAAACATCGATCTGGAGGGAAGAAGCCGGCGTAACAACATCAGGACATCATTGCCTGAGTCCATTGAAGGCCCACGACCCACGACCTTCTTCTCGGATGTCCTGAAGGAGATATTCGGGGACCAGGTGCTACAAACTCCGCCAGAGCTAGACCGGGCCCACCGATCCCTAGCTGCTAAACCGTGACAAGAAGACAGGCCCAGACCCGTGATCGTCTGCTTACACCGGCACCAGACCAAGGAGCTAATAGTCCGGGAGGCCCGCAAACGGAGGAATGACCTGAAGTACCGTGATTCGCCGGTCCGCATCTACGAGGATTACTGCCCCGACGTGTTAGAGCAACGGGCGGCCTACCGCGATGTCATGGCTAAGCTGTACAATCTGGGCCTCCGGCCGGCTCTGCTCTACCCAGCTAAACTCCAAATCACTAAGAAAGATGGCACAAGAAACGCTTCTCCTCAATCGAGGAGGCCACTGCCTCAAAAAAGACAAAGACCCCCTTGAATGTAGCAACTATAGGCCCATTTCACTTTTAAATGTGGACCAAAAGATTCTCGCCAAGGTCCTGGCCTCTCGTGTGCAGCAAGCCCTACCAGCCCTAATTTCCACAGACCAGACTGGGTTCATGGCTGGAAGGAACTCTTCATCTAACACTAGGAGACTTCTCAACATCATTGGCTCCCCCAACCCTGTCTTACCTGAGGTGGTAATTCTTTTAGACGCTGAGAAAGCGTTTGACAGGGTTGAGTGGGAGTATTTGTACTATGTCCTGTCTAAATGTGGTTTTAGCTCTGACTTTATTGCATGGATTAGACTGCTTTATGAATCTCCAACCGCCCATATCCTTACAAACGGAGTGAGGTCGCCCCCTTTCGCCCTCCGTCGGGGGACCAGAAAGGGATGCCCCCTCTCCCCCCCCCTTTTTGCTCTAGCTATCGAACCACTGGCCATCTGGCTCCGGGAGGAGGGGAGAGTCGAGGGCATCACCAGGAATGATGTCACCCATAAACTGTCCCTGTACGCAGACGATTTATTATTATATGTGTCAAACCCTGCGTCGTCCATCCCTGTTATTACAGACATTCTAACCCAATTTGGCAAATATTCTGGTCACAAATTGAATTTTAATTATCGTTTTACATTACAACATCCTCGACGGAAAGTATGGCGAGACACAAGGGCCTCCACTCCTTCCAGGAGTCCATCATCTATCCCGCTGCGAACGTTCCGTCAGGGCAGGCGGGCTCTCCTTGGCCCTGTTTTCTCGTCGAGAAAATTTGATCAATAGCGTTGAGAGACCAGCCGATCAGATCCATAATTTAGGTTTCGGGTAGCATGTTAGGTCACTCATTTTCCATTTGGTATCTCTTCATTGGAGTAAGGGGCCTATTCTGATTTGTAGTAGGAGTAGAAAGCGTCTGCCATAGCGCATGGGGATAGCGCTACGGCCATCAAGGGTAATTCTGATGATACAGAGTGGGGTCTGATTCCACAGATCTTGGTGGTGTTGAAGTGGGTTTGAATTGCAGCAAGTGGGCTTGCAAACTGGTTGTGTGATGATGTGGTTAGCTGGGGTTCCGCTATGGTCGGGAGTCGGTCGTTGTTACTGGTGGTTGCGTTGCATTGGTCTGCTGGGCTCATCAGGAGTATTATGCAGATCAGGGTAGGGGTGGTCCATCCGAGGCGTTGGTGCTTTCCTCTTCCGGAGGTGTGGTCCATCCGAGGCGTTGGTGCTTTCCTCTTCTGGAGGTGCTGGGCGGCATCGGCTTGCATGGATCCATTCTGGTTTTCCTTGGAGTTTGACTGCAGTCCTCGTGGTCAGTAACACCTGGATTGGTCCTTGCCATCTGGGGAGGAGAACATTTGGGTTAAGTGACTTTAACATGATCATATCACCAGGATGAAAGCCATGGGTAGGGCTGTCAGATGGTATTGGAATAGAGATTGTATGTGTGTCTGGTGCTATGGGTGTGATAGGAACAACGCAATTGTGGACTGCTCTCAAATCTTGTACAAATCTCTATTCATCTGGTCTCCCTGGAATCGGGAGGGGCAATATGGGTGTGTTACAAGGACTAGTAGTTGTTTCCTTTAGAATACCTTGAGATAAAAGAGAAGTTATTATCGGCTGAATTCTATCTAATGCTTCGGGGGACAAACGATACTGTCGAATACAAGTCAAAGTAACATCTGACTTTAATGTAACTTTAAGAGATGGTGAAGAGGTTACAAATCCTGCATGATTTTTACGCATGGCCCATAGTTTAGATGGTACCTGGGATAAACTCTGGGGTGAACTGTAATCAGGAGACGGTGCTGGAGTGTTTTTCGAATGTACAACTCGAATTCGCAAACAACGGGGTTTTCAAATCTAGTCTCCAACCGTCAGACTGTAGTGTGTGCAGTATACCTGTAGAGGTCGCTGATGAACTAATGGGTTCTGTGTTGTGTAGGGTTTTAATCATGTTTTCTAATTCTTGGGGTGTATGTGTTGGTGAAAAAGCTAGTATGATGTGTGATACTGTATCGTCGTGAAGGAGAGAAAATTGGTCTTTTGTGAGAGACACAACTGCAGCACAACCGGCCGGACCAATGTATAGTTGCGTGATAGGATTAAATGCATCAATGTGATTTAGAAACAAGCACGTCTTCTGTTGATATTCTATTGGTACGACGTCGTTAAACAATGTAGCATTACAATGAAAGGTTTCAAAAGGCAACATCTGCGTTAGACCAACGGCGAGAGATGGGGACGTTTTAGACAAACTTTGAATGTTTCCGATATTTCAGATTTCAACACTAGGTTTTCCTAACAATCTCCACAAGTAAGCAGTTGTTACTTCGGCGTGCGTTAACAATTGGGAAGCCTGAATCAACTTATCATCAGGTATTCGCATAAACAAACCATCCGGAGTGCAAAAGATTACTGCATTTAGTTTACACAACATATCTCGTCCCATTAAATTAACAGGAGAGGAGGGAGAGATTAAAGACTTCTGTTCCAACGGGACATGTGATACAATAGTAGGAACCAGTTTTGATATTGTTTCACTCATCGCAATGCCAGCAATACCAACCGTTTTCAATGTTTGGTTACTTTCTTGTAAAATACCAGTTTTGTTAATAGTTGATACTGTAGCACCAGAATCAACAAGAAATTTAAAATGGTTTTGTCCTACCTGCACGGAGCATTTTGGATTTTCGGTGGGGGTGGAAGACAGTTGAAGAAGCATTGCCTGGATCGTTGTTTCCTTCTCCAAGGGGTCCTAGTAATGATTATACTCACCTGGGCGTTGTAGCGGGTTCTTCATGGTGTGGGGGGCGCGGACTGGTTCCGTGGGCAGGGCCGACGGTTTGGTCTCGTCGCTGTGTTTCTTTCTGCAATATCTCTCCTGATGACCAATCTTTTTTCAGTAAAAACATCTGGAGGGTTCGTCACGTGTGTCATTTCCATACCAGTCGCTGTGGTTATGGTTTTCTGTTTTATTAAAATCTTTAACGTGACTTTCTTTCGAATTATAATCGTGTTGGTCTCGGCCGTTCTCATTAGTACGTTCTCTGTACTCCTGGGTCTGTTTTTGGAACTGTCTTTTGTTCCGTTCTTTGTAGTTGTGCTGTAGAAACATTCCTGATTGATGGTTACTTTGGTTAGTTTTCTTTTTATCTTTAAACATGACTAAGCGTTCCATATTAGCCAATTGCGTGGTTAGTTGAGTTAGTGTTTTTTCCTGCCATTGCAAATCAGTTAGAATGAGAAGAGAGCGAGTTTGTGGGTTAAGGCAGTTTATAAACGTTTGTACAGTAAACATCATATTTGAGTCCATTGTTATTCCAGCACTTTCCTCCCATATGTATCTAAAACGTTGAGAAAAATCTACGGGGGCTTCATCTGGTTTCTGTATGGTCTGAGTAACAATGGAAAAGTCAGCTTGACTTGATGCTTCGGCTTTTACCACTCTTTCACAGACTGTGTCCAACCAAATGTCTAGGGAGATGTTGTTTCCCCTTTCTTCTGATCCCCATTCGGCTCTTTGAGGGACATGAAACAATTCTCGAACTAACTGCCATTTTGAACCTTATGCCAATTTTAGAATGATTAACAGGTCTCCTGGTAATGGACTGTAAATTGTACACATTTGATTCAACCAATGTAAAAAAGGTGTTGGCGCGCGAAGGGGATCTGGAGCATCTTTGGCCATTGATTGCGCTTCACTTGGTGACCAAGGTTTCAATATCGCGGTGTCGCCTATTGTTATTTTCGGACATTGCTCAATTTGACACGGCTGTGAAGAGGTTGTAATGAGTATTGTTTGTGCAGCGTTAGACACTGTACCTGAAGCACCGAGTTGATTAGATTCTATGGATTTTCGGGTGGCGATTGCTATTGCGGCGAGTTCGGTGTCGTCTAGTCCGTTATCTGTGGGCAGTTTGGGAAACAATCCTGTACAGTCTTGGTTAACAGAAAGTCCTACTTTACGCGCTAGTTTCTGCAATCTGTTTAGGTCTATAACGAGTTGACGTTGGCTCCATACACAAAGTGTAGCGAGGACGGTTTTGTCTTTTATGTTGTTTTGCGCTGTTTTAATAGCGTCTACTTCGGCGGCTGTTAACTCTATTTCAGTCATTAATTTATCAACATGTTCTGCATTACTAGTTGCTGTTATGTTCAACAGAGCTGTTCTATACACTTCTGGCCAATCTGGGTTGATTTGCATAGTTTTTTTGAAAATGTTAGACGCGATTTCTGGAGTTACTTCTTGTTTAACTGGTTTCGGTATTGGGTGTCGTTTTGTCGTGCGAATCCATGCATCTAAACAATTCTGTGTGTAATGAAAATCCCATTTCGGATCTGGTCCAGACGTTATTGTTTCTTTTAATTCTTGTAGTTTGCAAGAATCAAAAGAACCACCTATTGGCCAACAGCCATCTGTCCATTCGTACACATCATAAGTAAATGGAAAGACCGAGTATATGCCTTCTTCTCTCAAGACTATATCTGCGGGGGATCTTGGTGGCACTATAGGATGTTTTTTTTTTTTTACCATAGCGAGTTATTACCACGTCCGCTCTTTTTTTAATTTGCTTAGATACCGTTATTGTCACCTTAGCGTCCCGTTTTGATGAATGGGCGCCCATTTTACTCTTCCTTAGGATTGTGGGAGTCACGTTCTTTTGGAAAGAAAACACAAACAAATTAATACAAATAAAGGAATACACACACAGCTGATACAACAGATAGGGATATACGAAACAAAAAACAATCACTTTTGTTATAGTTTTACGTCATGAATTCTTTAATGCTAAAAGTAGGCTATGTTAATGTTATTTAATAATTTTAAAACATGTGGAACTCAACACAAATGGAGACCACAGATCTGTTTGATAAAGAAACAAAGAAATGTAACCTAACTGAATGATATTAATATATTTTGTACAAATTTGTAAATCAGAGTAAAGTCAATGTCTCAAAGGAGCCCGATTTATTTATTTCTATGTTAGTTTCAGGGTACTCACTCGTGGTTTGTCAATCAAACCTGTTTGAAGAATAAACTTGTGTGGAGTTGAATTGTCCTCTGGCTCTGGATCAGTGTCCTGAACTGCTACGTTTTTCGGGCATTCGTTCCTTGGACATTGTTATTTATCTGAAAAAATCTATACGATCTCTCAGATCATATTAATACAACTCAGCAGTAAATCTATTACAATCGCATTCAAATACATTTAGAATTTCGGGACATTGTAAAACTGCTTCTCCAGCGCTGTGGAGAGAATAAGGGTCTACAAGAGGTTGTAGACTACATGAAAGCTAGCATGGAAAGAAAGGATAGAGATATGGCGCGAAAAATACATAACATAACAATTGGAATGAGACACAACGATGTTCTTTATATTTTTTTCTTTTCACAACCAAGGGGAGCCTATTCCCTCAGTTGTTTCAGTGCCATCATTACTTACCTGCTGGCACTGTTTGCGTCCGTAAAGGCCGGACGTTATTTCTCTATTATATTTAGTTTTACCACTCGTCCACTTTTCTGAAAAAAGATAAGTTTAGTAACATGACAAGAAAGGTTGAACAGTGGTTAAATCAAATTTTCCGCCGTCGTTGGTGTCTTTAGGATGGGAAGCTCCTCTATTTTGTGTACATTTAATTCAGGTTCAAACAACATGAAGCCGCTCAATTCATCCTACTTGGTTTTCCCGTGGGTGCAATCATCAGCCCTATTTGAAATAGATCTCTGTCTATTCATCATACCAGTGAAAGGTCTGTCAGTGCAAAACGGCATTCAAAGGTCCGGGTCAGAATTGCATAACTTCCGAGGGACATACACTACCCATTCATCTGAGGTCCAAGACTGGTTGGCCGTATGTGGGGTCCCAAACTGTTTTATTACTGGGCTACTTACTGAATGGGCTTTACTTGGGATGCACAGTTTTTCACACCAACGTAACTCTTGTAATGTACGTAGTTCTTTGGAGGGTTATTACCCTTGAGAGTAATCAAGGGTAATCCGTGGCATACTGGTGAAGGAGTTGGACTGGTAACTGGAGGGTGGCCAGTTTGAATCCTGAGAAAAATCCACGGATGAGGTGCCCTTGAGCAAGGCATCTGAAACCCCCACCTGCTCCCCGGGCGCTGTACTGCGGCAGCCCACTGCTCCGGTAGTGCCGGTGTGCCACCATGTGTGTGCCCCCATGTGTGTGGACCTCTGTGTGTGTATGTGTTCACCGGCTACCCGGATGGGTCAAAAGCAGAGAAAGAATTCCTAGTACCTGTGTACATGGCGAAATAATAAAGGAAAAGGAAAAACGTCCTCCGCCAACATTCCTGCATTCGTCAAGAGTTAGTCTGCAGTGCGAAATCTTGCTAATGATTCACAAAGCACAAGCTTTCCAAGATTGGCCGGTAGTAGTCTACTACCGGCCAATCCTTGATGCCTACGTAGTACGGACTAGCAATTCGTACGGATTCCTAATTCTTGGATATTTTAGCAAAAAATATCAGACAGAGCCTCCGCCTAAATAAGAATTTAAATGAAACCTCATGCTTTTAGATCGATTTTCCCGTGGGTGCAATCATCAGCCCTATTTGAAATAGATCTCTGTCTATTCAGCATACCTTTGAAAGGTTTCTGTCAGTACAGAAACCGTTCAAAGGTCTGGGTCAGAATTAAATAACTTCTTCCCGTGGGTGCAATCATCAGCCCTATTTGAAATAGATCTCTATCCATTCATCATACCAGAGGCAGGCAACTATATCCACTTATCCCCTCTTTCTTTTTAATGTACGAAGTTCTCTGGAGGGATTATTACCCTTAATAAGAGTCGTATTTTAGCGAGTAGAGTCAATACAAAGGAATTAACAATAGAATTGTTCTGCTCATAGGAATCTCAAAACGTTGCAGTTCAAGGTCGTTATAAACCTCCGCAAAAATATAATCCACTCGTGGTCGAAATAACGATGGCACCAAACAGTCCTACCGCAACTCTGATTCGAACAGGGTGTGTCCACCTCCAGAAGGCAGATTAATCTGGGAGATGCCAACCGATAGTAGTTCAGCTCTTATTGGGAAAGGCTCGCCATCTTCTCTCGTCGATCGTAACGTGGCCTCAGAACTCTCAGGTCACTCGACGATTTCTCAGTCCAAAAACAATATCAAAGTTCAAATAAAACACAGTCTATCTCTATAGACGGAACGGTAACATGGACATGTTTTTTTATGTCGCTCACTGGTTCTAGTTCAATAGCGTCTTGCTTCTCTGGAAAGTTCGCGTTGATTTTAGAATTCACGCATGCGCAACACTGCAGCCATTCTGAATCCACTGCACTTTGTTAAAGTGACAGGATATCTATTTTAACCTATTTTTACCGAGGTTACATCCTCCCCTCTTAAATCTATGCAAGTCTCTTTGCATATTTGAATGGGTTCCTAACCTACTTTTGGGTTTGGATACTGATGTAAAACTAGGCTCTAAAAGGGATTTAGTGACAGCTGTACTCAAACTCTGAAATAGTGTTCTGAATCTCACCTCCATCTTCCTCGTTCCTGTCTTCATCAATCACAGTTTCATCTTGATGTGTGGCTTCACCATTTTCTGCAGGTTCAGACTCACTACATCTCTCTGTATCTGTTCCATTGGAAGTCTCAGGTAAAGATTCAGCATCAGCTGTTTCCGTTTCATGTTCTGTTCTTTCCACAGGTGGGTCTACTGATTGTTCAGGTAAGTTGTCTTTTTCAGATTGGTCACTTACGGTGACGGGTTCCATTTCAGGTAAGTGTCCAGGTAAGTGCCCATGTTACATTTCGGGTAAGTGTCCAGGTTCAATTTCAGTATTAGGTAGGGATGGACTTCCTGATGAGGCTTCACCGGATTCCTCTGGAGCGCTGCTGGAGACTGCTGCAGTGCCCGTACAGGTAGGCTAAACAGAAGAACTGGGCTGCTCTCGGGAAGGCACATTCCTAGTGTACTCCCGGGTGAAAGTTATAGGTTCGGAGACTGGATCGTAATCGGGATACGAAACAATGACACGTCTGTCGAATCTGATTTTGTTCCGGGCTGCAGTCTTGGCAGCATTCTTACTAGCAAGCTGGTAACTCTCTTCAAGATGGGTTTTCAAAGCTCTTAAAACTCAGAGTGGGACTTCTGATTGCTGCTGTTCAATGGACATTGAAGGCAAGACCAATAGGCAACCGAGGCTGTCGCCCAAACATGAGTTAATAAGGCGTGAACCCGGTCGTCTGGTGTTTGGTGCAATTATATGCATGCACTAGTGGTTCAACGAAGTCTTTCCAGTGAGTTTTGTCTTAGGCTTTGAGAGTTCCCAGCATGTTTAGTAAAGTTCTGTTAAATCGTTCAACAGGGTTTCCCCTGGGATGGTACGGTGTTGTTCTAGCTTTTCTAATGCCTGCTAGATCACAGAGTTCTTTGATTGTCTTAGACTCAAAGTCTGGCCCTTGATCGCTGTGTAGTTTTTCAGGAAAGCCATAATGAATTATGAAGTTCTCCCACAGACATTTTGCTACTGTTCGAGCTTTCTTTCTTCTTCTTTCGTGTAATTTCCTTTGGAACTATCACACAGGGATTGCTACATTCAGCAGCCAGTTCAGTGTCTCTCCGTCCAGCTGTACCAGGCCTCTACGGCCATGTGGGGCGCCAAAAGTCGGGTACTCGTTGATTATGTGTGAGACCATCTGGGTAGCCCCACATTGGCAGGTGTCTGAGGGGCTTTATCCTGTCATTTTCTGGAAAGACTGGGTTCTCCCCCAGCCTGTTCGGAGGCGGTTGAGCCGAACCCATGCCTTCCGCGGGAGTGTATGTCCAGGTGGTGTTGGTGAAGGGGTGGCGACGAAGGCATGCAGGTTGGTGTTTGCGTCCTTCCATTCATCTTGCCACCTCATGTCCATCCATGTCTCAGAGACAGGGCCAGACCTTAAGAGATCCGATAGTGGCGAAGTGTTGCCTCGTGATCCCTTAGGGTGTGTTCTGCGGTGCTGGGATGATGTTATTTCCGCCAGGCTGGAGTGCCTTCTCCGCAAGCTTGATGATCTGGAAGTCGTGCCTTACTTTTGGTGGATGGACTCCGGAGAGTACAGGTAGCATCTCTGTTGGAGTTGGTTTCATGGTGCCTGAGATGATGCGCATAGCTTCGTTGAGGACAACATCGACTGATTTGATGTGGACACTGTGAGACCAGGCCGCTGCGGCATACTCAGCAGTGGAATACACAAGTGCGAGGACTGATGTGCGCAGTGTTGTAAAATTGGCTCCCCAGTCTAGGCCGTTTCCTTATTAGGTTGATGCGCTTGGATGTTTTGTTTGCAGCGTTCTTCAGGTGAGGCCCAAAGGTTAAGCTGCGATCAAGGGTGACGCCCAGGTAGACAGGTGCAGGGTCGAATCTTAACTTCTTGCCCTCCATTCTCACTTCTAGCTCCTCTTTGGCAAGTCGGGTTGACAGGTGGTAGACCGAACAGACAGTCTTTGACTCGCTTACTTTCAGGTGCCAGAGGCGGAAGTAGTTGCAGATAGTAGAGATGTCAGCCTCTAGGATGCTCTGGATCTCCTCGTATGTTTTCGCTTGGGCTGCAATTGCGCTGTCGTCCGCATAGAGGTACTTTAGTGTAGAGGTGGCGGGATAGTCCGCAGTGTAGATGTTAAAGAGAATGGGAGCAAGTACAGATCCCTGTGGTAAGCCATTTCAGAGCTGGCGATTTCTACTTCGCTCACCGCTTGAGGTCGTAACATAGGATGATCGGTTCTGGAGCATAAGCATAATGAACTTCACAAGCTTCACGTCAGGGATCATTTGTAGTAGCTTAAAATAAAGACCACGGTGCCACACGGTTTCATAGGCAGCTGTGAGGTCGATGTAGGCAACTCCAACCTTCGCTTTCTTCTGAAACGCTCCTTCTATGTCGTTGACTGATCTGACAATTTGATCTGTCGTTGATCTTCCTTTGCGGAATCCTGCCTGGGCTTGTGGGAGGTTTGCCTCCACGATGTCATTGATACGCGCCAGGATTATTCTCTCCAGCAACTTGTATGGTGTACAGAGCAATGAGATTGGCCTGTAGCTCTTCGGATCTTCAGCAGATTTCTTGGGTTTGAGGATAGCAGCCACATGGGCCTTTCTCCAGATAGCAGGGATGGTTAGGGTTGACAGGCAGTTTGAGAGGAACAGGCGTAGCCAGTTAACACTAGAAACGCCGGGCCATTTTTACTTACTACTAGCGCCGCAAGAGGGGTCAAATGACCCCTAAGTCATTTGAATGAGAGGCTGTGCATTTGCACATAATGATCACTAGGTGGCGCCAATGAGCTAATACCGTGCGAGCGCCACATGTGTGTGTGTGTCACAAGCCTAGTCCTCACGATTTTGTCATTAATGTACATATATGAAGTACAAACAGCCTATATTTTCATTAAGGGTTTAAGATTAAATGATGCAAATGAAGTAATTAAATTAATTGAGATATGCCTATATTGTTATTCTGGATATTTTATGAATATCATTCCATTCCGTCAACATTAAGAACCAGCAGTTGGCTGAGTGGTTTAGCATCTGCCCTGCAATACAGGCGACCCGAGTTCGCGTCCTGGGTACGTCATTTAATTCTTGCCGTTGGCTTATTTGCATTCGACACTGTAGACCATACAATACTTTTGGACAGGTTAGAAAACTGGGTGGGGCTTTCAGGCAGTTTTAAATTGGTTCAGATCCTACCTACAAAATAGGAACTACTTTGTTTCCATCGGCGACTTTGTATCAGAATCAACCAACGTGATGTGTGGAGTCCCACAAGGTTCGATCTTAGGACCCTCTTTATTCAACATCTACATGCTCCCACTAGGGCAAATCATGCATAATAACAATATTGACCATCATTGCTAAGCTGATGACACGCAAATCTATGTATCGCTATCACCAAATGACTACCGGCCCATAGATCTGCTGTGCCAGTGCATTGAGCAAGTGAAAGACTGGATGTGCCGAAATTTCCTTCAGCTAAATGAGGATAAAACAGAGATAATTGTATTTGGTGCTAAAACGGAAAGGCTTAAAGTAACCCAACACCTTCACTCTCTGTCCCTGAAAACCTCAATCAAAGCCAGAAACCTAGGGGTTATCATGGATTCTGATTTACATTTCGAAAGTCACATCAAATCAGTTACAAAATCTGCATATTATCACCTTAAAAATGTAGCAAGACTTAGAGGGCTCATGTCCACAGAAGACTTACAAAAACTTGTACATGCCTTTATCACTAGTAAGCTTGATTACTGCAATGGTCTCCTTACAGGTCTCCCAAAACAAACTCTAAGGAAGCTTCAGCTTGTTCAGAATGCTGCTGCTAGAGTTTTAACAAAGACCAAAAAATCTGAACATATTACACCAATTCTTAAATCGTTACATTGGCTTCCTGTAGGTCAGAGAATTGATTTTAAAATCATGTTGCTAACCTATAAATCCCTACATGGTTTAGGCCCAAAATATTTAACTGATATGCTTCCACTACATAAGCCTTCTAGAACACTAAGATCTTCTGAGACCAATCTGTTAATTATCCCCAGAGTAAACACGAAACATGGGAAAGCAGGATTTAGTTACTATGCAACAAATAGCTGGAATAAACTCCCTGAGGATTTAAGACTTGCCCCAACTCTGAGCACCTTCAAAACAAGATTGAAGACTTTTATGTTTGCTTTAGTTTTCTGCTAAATCTTAAATACTTTACCTTTATTTTACTAAAATGCCTTTTTAACTTTCCCTTTATTTTCTATTTTTACCAGAAAAATACATGATCTGATACCAGAGAGAAAGGTTGCTGGGCTAGAGTCCTAGAAGCTGGGTTAGAGTCCTAGAATATTGTCCTTTAGGTCGGGTTGTAGTCCCGACTTGGGTTCCAGAGAGACTGTTGATCTGATCTTAAATAACTTTCAATTTAATTTTCTCACTTTCTTAAATACATTGCACTTTCAATTTTACTTACTAAAAAGCCTTTTTAACTTTCTATTTTACTCATTTCTTTGCATATGTTTTCTTTTACTTATCTATTATTTTATTTTAATGTATAACAATGTTTATATGTGAAGCACTTTGAGTCTGCCTTGTGTATGAAAAGTGCTATATAAATAAAGTTGCCTTGCCTTGCCTTGCCTTATTTTTGTAATTTCCTTTATATCAGAGAAATTAGGCTTAACAATTTACTTTTATGTAATAAATATGTCTTACAGTATCCCTATAACCCAAATATACCTTGCAAAAACTCATGGTAAAGTTAATGTTACTGATAAGCCTTTGTCACAATGACAAAGACACTGCATGGGAAATTGCAGCCACATAAATTCCATTCAGGTGAGTTTCGCTGCAGGCAGCCCAGAAACTCACCACTGACCACTTCTGTTGAGAAAAAATACTATGTCAATTTAGAATATTCAAAGAAATGGAAAATAAATGACATGAAAAGTTTTTTTTTATTTCTCCAGTATTCCTTCCTAAAACACTGATTCGGTGGGGATTGAACCCCGGACGAACGGGTGTTAGAATAATTTGCGTCTCTCTCGTAGATCGCACCATCTTTCAACGACTTTGACCCCCCCCAACCCTGGAACAGCGGAGCCGTCGCATTTACAACAGAATGAAACCCAATAAACCACCAGTGTGTGCAGGGTCCGGGAGGGTAAATTGGGGTTCTAGCTCACACGCGGAAATATAAAAATGTGCTGCTCCAAATAAGCAACAAAGTCAGTAACGTGTCAACTGTATTGTCTGTGTTGTTCTACTACGCTTGATGGTGACGTATTACGACGTGATGACGTATGTACACGAGCCTACCGTGGCCAGGCCACAGTTGCGATTGCCTAGTGTGAATAAAGGCCAGGCCAGAGAACAATAGGGGCCAGTTGAGCACGGTTAAGTGTGAAAACGGCCAACGGCCACGGCCAGATGGCCTGAAATCGGCTTTGTGGCCTTCTTATCTATTCAAATGCAAATGTACTGGCTGGGGGAGGGGAGGTGTGACAGAGAGAGAGCGATTGAGAAAGCAGTGAAAACAGACCATTTAGCATATAGTTTCCAGGCAACTTCTTCTCATGAGGCAGGAGCTGACCACACAAAAATGATACTTTTAAGACTAAGCCACACACAAATTATCAAATATATTAAAGAATTACAAATCATTATTATCCTCCAGTATTCCTTCCTAAAACACTGATTCGGTGGGGATTGAATCCCGGCCGAACGTTCTCTGGCTTAGTCTCAGACCGATCACTAGGAATTAGCTGGAAGAGCCTATACTTTTCCCTGGATTTTGAATGTTACAAACGTGAAAAAACATAATTATATATTTATTTGGCATTCAGTGCAATGCTGTTTGTCCCTATAAAACAATAATAGTAAAAAAATAAATACAAAACATGAGGATAACTCTACAATCACACCATGCAATCCGAAGGCTCTTCTTCACCACTCCCCCCTTCTCACTTCCACAAATGCAAAGCAAATAGAATTGAGTAGGGGATCGAGGGCGTAGCCTAACAAGTTTGTGAACGACCCAGAGAAACGCAACGCAAATTCGATGTGAACATGTTTCAGGCTTTAATAAAATCCCGGACAATTTTGAAATTCCGCCCAGACACATTTTTAGGTCTCAAAAAGAGGACATGTCGGAACGTCTGGTCACCCTACTGTACGGGGAACCCACTTGAATCCTACCTGTTCTACTGTTATAAAAAGAATAGCGGCGCAACTTGGTGGGCTTTATAGGCTACTATCAAATGTAAATTGTTGATAATTAAGTACCCTAGCATAGACAATAGACACTGTGGGTGTGGCTGTTATGATAATCGCATTCCCTGAGATCCAAAGAGCTATAAATTAGTAGAGCAGTCTGTGTCTCTGGAATGCATCCATTTTTTACAATGCATCCTGGAGGCAGAGGCAGACAGAGGCACTGGACGCCAGAGCAATTATTGGCCGAGTTACAGAGTATTTCAGAGGGGGAATCTGATGGAGAAGCAGAGGTACTGGCATGTGAGCTAGAGAGTGATGATGAGAGAGCTGATGATGGAAGTGGCGCTGTTATAGAATCTGATTCAGGTTCAGAATCAGAACCTGAGGCGACCACATCCATGGAAGAGACATCACCATCCATGCAAGAGAAAGCACGAGATGGTACCATATGGATTGAACAACCCCCTGGCCGTTCGAGAGGCAGAGCAACAGAGGCCAATGTCATGAGAGAACCTCCAGGGCCCACACCTCGCGCCAAGGAAAATATCACAGATCCACTGAGCAGTTTACTATGTTTGCTTGACACGGAAATGTGGGAACAGATTCTAAAGTATACTCAGGCCGAAGCTGACCGAAACAATGCTGATATGTTCAATGCGACAATGGACCAACTAATAGCATTTGTGGGTCTCGTTTATTTGAGAGGTATTGCTGGCGGGAAAAGCCAGAAACTGGAGGACTTCTGGTCTGCTGAAATGGGAAATTCGGTTTTCAAGGAAACAATGTCTCGCCAGAATTTCAGAGATATCATGTGCTATCTGCGCTTTGATGAGGGGCACAAGGGCTGCCCACCTTCTGGAGGACAAATTTGCCATGATATCAGAGACATTTGATCGATTTGTGAAAAACAGCACTACTTCTTACATGCCTGGGGAGAACATAACAGTTGATGAACAATTGTTCCCCACCAAGGCGCGCTGTCGTTTCGCACAGTACATGGCAAGTAAACCGGATAAATTTGGCATGAAATTCTGGGTAGCCGCTGATGTTGAAACCAAATACATGTTGAATGCCCATCCCTATCTAGGGAAAGACAACAGTAGGCCACCTGGACAGCGCTTATCAGACAATGTTGTGCTTCGTCTGATGGAGCCATTCCTGGAGAAAGGAAGAAATGTAACGACAGACAATTTCTTTACCTCGTTACCACTGGCAAACACTCTTTTGGCGCACAGAACCACCATTGTTGGCACAATGAATAGAATCAGACAAGAGATGCCCCCGTGTACAAAGGCACAGATAGAACAATTCTCCTCCAAGGTGCTGAGGGCTGGGGAAGCCACACTCACCATTTACCAGGGAAAACCACGCAAAAACGTCAGCCTCTTCAGCACAATGCACCAGACCGTTTCAATTGACAATGGCCCCAAGAAAATGCCCAAAATTGTTTCCTGCTACAACAGCACTAAATATAGCGTTGATGTTATGGACCAGATGGCACGCTTGTATTCAGTAAAGGGAGGGACCAGGCGTTGGCCTGTAGCTGTGTTCTACAACATCCTAGACCTGGCTGCAATCAATGCACACATTCTGTAAAAACAGTGCATGGACGTCAACATGACCAGGAAGAGATTTATTCTGGAGCTTGTGAAACAGCTGTGTGCGCCTCAGAGAATGGCCAGGACTGTGTCATCAGGGGCAGCATCAGTGGCACGTAGGCGACTTCTGATTGAAACTCCTTCCCCACCTACCAAAGGGAAAAAGTGTCAAGTTGCCAGATGTACTGGGAACAAAACTATTGACGTCTGTGAGTCATTCAGGCGACTTGTCTGTGGGAAATGCACTCAGCCTATTAAGATAATCTGCTGTGAATGTTGAGACTGCTGTCCCGAAAGACATTTATTTTTCATCCTAGTTCCTAGTTCATTCAAAGTCAGCCGTATTTTTTGTTTTCTTTTTTTACTGACTTACTGAATGTCAATGTACTCTATACTCTAATAAACTCTAATACACTCATCTAAAACCCAAGTCATTTGGTTATTTGCAGTGTTGGGCAGTAACGCATTACAAAAGTAATGCATTACTGTAATGCATAGAGCTGGGACGACTAGTCGACGTAGTCGACTTCAAAAATTCTTCGCCATGAATAATTTGCGTCGAAACGTCGCCTCCAACTCCCCCCTCCCCCCGCACTTATTTTTGTTGAAGCCCCGTTCTAAACAGCCAACTAGATGAACCCACACTCCAGTCCATTGGTAGCGGTAAATATGCACCAGAACGCTAGTCGCCAATCGTTTGAAATGGCTCACTCATTGTTTGATAAAAAAAATACTATTTCATTCATCCAAGCGTAATGATTTGTTATTCTTTAATATATTTGATAATTTGTGTATGGCTTAGTCTTAAAAGTATCATGTTTGTGTGGTCAGCTCCTGCCTCATGAGAAGAAGTTGCCTGGAAACTATATGCTAAATGGTCTGTTTTCACTGCTTTCTCAATCGCTCTCTCTCTGTCACACCTCCCCTCCCCCAGCCAGTACATTTGCATTTGAATCAGGGCTGTAGTGGTCAAATTAGAGGTGGGTAAACTACGAATTTTTTGATCAGACCGACCTCGACACAACACAACGCAACGCAAAGTATTGCGACTCTGTAAGGCTAGCCTGGCTATATTCCATTATGTTATCAATTAAAGTCATATTAAATCAATCAATGACAGTCAATGAATGTGTTTGTAGTTTATTCAAGTTATTCAAATTTCAACAGTAAAGAAAAGTATGTGTAGATTAAGAACTATCTATCTATGGCATGTGTGTATGTGTGTGTATTAGTAGATAAGAAGGCCACAAAGCCGATTTCAGGCCATCTGGCCGTGGCGGTTGGCCGTTTTCACACCTAACCGTGCTCAACTGGCCCCTATTGTTCTCTGGCTTGTATTCACACTAGGCAATCTGTGGCCTGGCCACGGTAGGCTCTTGTACATACCCCACAAACATGATACTTTTAAGACTAAGCCATACACAAATTATCAAATATATTAAAGAATAACAAATCATTACGCTTGGATGAATGAAATAGTATATTTTTGTCATCACGTCGTAATACGTCACCATCAAGCGTCCGCTTAGTAGAACAACACAGACAACACAGTTGACACGTTACTGACTTTGTTGCTTATTTGGAGCAGCACATTTTTATATTTCCGCGTGTGAGCTAGAACCCCAATTTACCCTCCCGGACCCTGCACACACTGGTGGTTTATTGGGTTTCATTCTGTTGTAAATGCGACGGCCCCGCTGTTCCAGGGGTGGGGGGAACAGCGGATCTCCAGAGAGATAACGCAGCGAAATGATCATGAGCAGTTGACTTCTAACATGATAAAGTGAAATGTAAGAGAGAAGGTGATGCAGTCGTATTAAACAAAGACGTTGAAAGATGGTGCGATCTACGAGAGAGACGCAAATTATTCTAACACCCGTTCGTCCGGGGTTCAATCCCCACCGAATCAGTGTTTTAGGAAGGAACACTGGAGAAATAAAAAAAAACTTTTCATGTCATTTATTTTCCATTTCTTTGAATATTCTAAATTGACTGACCATAGTATTTTTTCTCAACAGAAGTGGTCAGTGGTCAGTGGTGAGTTTCTTGGCTGCCTGCCGCGAAGATCACCTGAATGGAATTTATGTGGCTGCAATTTTCCATGCAGTGTCTTTGTCATTGTGACAAAGGCTTATCAGCAACATTAATATTAACATTAACTTTACCATGAGTTTTTGCAAGGTATATTTGGGTTATAGGGATATTGTAAGACATATTTATTATATAAAGAGTAAATTGTTGGGCCTAATTTCTCTTATACAAAGGAAATTACAAAAATAAGCCAACGGCAAGAATTAAATGACATACCCAGGACGCGAACTCGGGTCACCCTTAGTGCAGGGTAGATGCTAAACCACGCAGCCAACTGCTGGTTTACAAATTTGATATAATACATGGGATTTGATGTCTCAGCCACCCACAGTGTCTATGCTAGGGTACTTACTTAATTATTCATTCAAAAATAATGTAACAATTTGCATTTGATAGTAGCAAATTATCTATTGCAATAGTTTGAACAGTGTGTCCACTCATTGTTATATCCTTCTATATTTTGATATCCTTTTATTTATTCATTTTTTAATTATATTAATAAAATCAAAAATATATAAACTTTGATTTATATATTTTTTAATGTCACGCAATCGACCCACACTACTCTCGCGGTCGACCAGTCGATCGCGGGCGACGTATTGGCCACCTCTGTCTGTCTGTCTGTCTGTCTGTCTGTCTGTCTGCCTGTCTGTGTATCTACCTATAGATATCAATCTTATTCACTTCAGAATGTCCCCTTGCGACCTCTGCTGACAAAGAAAGAGCATTGCATCCTTGGAAAAAAAACAATCACATAGGAACACGCTCTATAATAGCTTTCCCGGTCAGATATATATATTTTTTAACATAGGGTGGTATAACAGACATATTTAGGAAAAGTCAAGAAAGTAGGGATTTGGAACGTGATCGAGTGCAAAGATATATTTTATATTAACTCACAGGGGTCATTTGACCCCTTCGACGGCTGTTCTAGTGTTAAGAGCATGGAACCCCAAGTGCTTGAGGAATTCTGTGTGGACCAAGTCTATCCCAGGAGCTTTGCCGTTTTTCAGGCACATGATAGCGTCCATAAGTTGTTCTATGGTAACTGGTCCAGAGAGGTCAGATGAGGCAGGTTGTGATGCAGTGGCTTCTCTTATTCCCCTATTAACCTCGTGTGTGTGGCGCTTGGCATCGGCACTCTTGTCTCCCCATTTCCCATTTTCCACAAGCACTGTTGCGATAGAGTTTGCAGTTACGAGACATGGCTTGGGTTTGCTGCTTTGCCCTGAGAGGTGGTTGATCGTACTCCATGCCTTCCGGCTTGAGTGGGTAAAGTCGATTGATGTGACGGTTTCCTCCCAGCGTGCTTGCCTCTTTTCTCCAAGAATCTGCATGAGGTGGTCGCTTTTTGATGGTTTCTCCTCGACACTAGCGGCGTTATAGGCTTGGAAGGCTGCCTCACACTCACTGTCCCAGCAGGGGATATAGCTGTTACGTCTGCCCCGGGGAATGGAGGTCTTAGCGGCTGAGTTGAGCGTTGATGTAAAGGCCTAGTAGGTCTCAGATGCTGGCCGCGAGGGGTCTGGGAGCTCGGAGGATAGTGAATCGACTAGGGTAGTAAATTTGCTCCAATTGGTTTTGCGGAAGTTCCATCTCTTTTTCCCAATGCGCTGTCACATGGAAGACATGACAAATGGGAAAAAGTGCCAGAAACATACGCATTGTGCAAACTACACCTTAGTTCAAAATATAAATAACATACCAATGCGTGCTCTCGTGTCCTCCAATGCACAAACCCTTCATAGCCCGGCCGGAAATCGTGGACCTTTATAGCCTCACCCGTGCTCACTCACCTCACGTGCCGTAATCAGGCAATCTAACTCTAACCCTAACCCGGTGTGTTTACAAATCGAACACGTGTGATTTGCGCATTTCCCCTCCACGCCACTAGAGGTCGTCTTCAACGATGCAATTCTATTTTTTTCAATCTAAATGCGATCTCTGTCTTTACACCTCCCACTTGACCTCCTGGTTGCTCAACCCAAGGAGGTCACACTAACTTTCAGTCTTTCGTTGCTCTTCAACAGGAAGAAGGATGACCAGTCGTCTCACATCCCTGCAGAGAATGGACACAGGGATCCTCTTCAAGAGTTTCCTGGCTCCTTGTCTGCTTGTGTCCCCTGTGCTTGGCTTCATGACTGGAACAGGGTAGCTTGGAAAGGTCCTCACATTTACATCTCTGACGATTCCTCTTCGGTCAGCATTAACACTGACTACCCTGGCCAATTTATATTGACTCCTCAAGGCATTTTGGTCAGCCAGCCAGACCACATCTCCCACTGCAACGTTCCTCTCTCTTGTGTGCCACTTGCTCCTTATGAACAGGTTAGGACCAGCCAGCTGGCACCACTTCTTCCAGAATTTGCTGACCTCTGCTTGTATGGTTTGAAGTCTCTTGTATGGGTAACCTTCAAACTTGAAATCTCCCGGGTCTCCTCTTGGGCTGGCTCGTCCCAGTATGAGGGAATTGGGACTGATGTATTCCACACAGTCCTCTCGGCTTTGAATCCTGGCATCTATCGGTCTTTCATTTGCCAGGTTGGCTGCCATGAAGAGGAATGTTTGGAATTCCCCCCATGTGAGAACTCCATCACCACCAAGGTTGTTCAGGGCCCGCTTCACTATCTTGACAGCTGCCTCTGCTGCTCCATTTCTGTGGGGAGAGTCTGCAGGGTGAATCCTCCATGACCACTCTGTTCCATGATTGACAGCTTCCTCTTCAATCTGAGACCTGTTCAGTCTGCTCAGAAATCTGTGAAGCTCCTCCAGAGCAGGTCTGGCCCCTACAAAGTTTGTGCCAGGATCTGTCCACAATTTCCTAGGGTGTCCCCTCAGTGCAGAGAATCTTTGGTAGGCCAGCAGAAATCCCTCAGAAGACTGGTCACTCACAACATCAGTGTGTATGGCTCTTGAAGCCATGCAGCAGAATACAACCCCCCAGACTTTGAGTTTGACCCTTTTCCTTACTTCATCTTTTACCTCATAAAGTCCGAACAGGTCCATGGTTGTAAACTCAAATGGCAATGCTGGGCCTGTTCGCTCTGGTGGCAAGTCACTCATGATCTGCTGGCACTGTTTTGCCCTGTTTTTCCTGCATACCACACAACTGTCTACTACTTGTTTTGCAATTCTTCGACCTTTGATTACCCAGGCTTTTTTCCTCATCCTGAGCAAGGTTCCTGCTATTCCCTCATGGTTTGCCTTGTGGGCTTCCTGTGCCAGCAATGTAGACACCCATGCCTCGTATGGTAAGACGGGCACTGCAGTTTTGTCTTCATCAAACATCTGAATCCTGCCTCCACAAACCAAGAGCTCAGAGTCCACATCTCTTTATACTGCCAGTCTGATTAGGGTAGTGTCAGGAAAAGCTACACCTTCCTGAGCTTCACCAAAGAGATCCCTGAGGGCATCTTCACGCTCTCTCACTGTAAGCACAGTTTGCTTGGCCTTTTCCTTTAGTGATGCCACTTTATGCTTAGCTTCTTGAGTTCTTGACTGGCTTTTCATCTCTATCCACTTCTTGGCAGCTCGCCATATCCAGGCGATGATCCTGACCAGCTTGGACAAGGAGCTGTAATTCCTCACTTCCAGTAGGTTCTTTATTTTCCATCTCCTTGGTGGCCTTCCTGCCAGAAGAGCTGGATCAGCGGCCATACTTTTCTCTTCACTTTCATCCTTCGGGTATTTTTGTGGGGCACTTGTTTGGCTTATTTTTGCTTGAGCCCTTGTCATTCCTGCTGAGAATGCCTTTCTCTGGAGTCTGTTGACACTCTCTCTAGCGTGCGCTGCAACCTCTCCTGCTGACTTTTTAGGCCACTCCTCCACTGGCCACTTTAGGAACTCTGGTCCATCCTGCCATGTGGAATCCTCCTTTTGATCTTCATGAGTGCCTCCTCTTGTAATGATGTCAGCAATGTTATGCTCTCCAGGGATCCACCACCAGTCTTCAACTGGGCCAGCCTTCTGGATTTCACCCACTCTGTTCGCAAAGAAAGTTTGGTACCCATAACTCTCTCTTTAAATGGCTCCTAGGACTGTTTGACTGTCCACCAGATGGAGCCATCGCTCTGTTTCCAGGCCTCCATGCTTCTCAACATACTTCCTGAGCCTGGCTGCAAAGACTGCGCCGCAGATTTCAGCCTTCACGGCCTACCCTTTCTGATCCAGTGGAGTCAGCTTGGCTTTTGACTCTACAAACCGGATATCGACTCCTTCACTAGTGTTCCACCTCAGGTACATCACAGCTCCATATGATTTGTCACTCCCGTCTGAGAATGTGATCCCCCATGGTTTCCCTTTCCAGTGAGCTGGTGTCAAGCTTCTTTGAAACTGAACTTGTCCAAGCTGCGCATTGTCCAAGCTGAATGGCTTCTTCTCTGAGGCTCTCTGACAGTGGTTTATCCCAGGTCTCACGGGTCAACTTCCCTCCTCCGGCCTCCTGGAATGCTCTCCTAACAAGGATAGCGCCCTTCTGTTTCAGAGGTGATACCAAACCGATGGGGTCGTAGATTCCAGCTACTTGACTTAACAGGTCCCTTCTTGTCAGCGGGTTAGGCGTTCCAGGTTTCACCTCCACTCTGAGAAGATCCTTGCCTACTCTCATCTTCTTTTTCCTTTTGGAAAAGTTGATGGAGGTCATCATGTAGAGCTTGTCATCCTCCACCTTGTATCCAATGCCCAGGGCTTTGTTATCTTCATCCCTCATTTGGTTTGGGAGGATGAAGGTTTTCTTCTTCTCCATCCCTTCCACTCTTGATGTCAGGACCTTTGCTGCAGCCTCTGGCCTCCCACTTTGGCCTGACCGAACCCACGGTTTGAGAAAGAAGCCTCCGGCTCTCAGAATTTCTTCAACCCCTTCAGTGATCTTGTCTAGTTCCTCCAGGCTGTTATGGGAAGTTAGAATGTCATCCACATAACTGTCATTTTCCAGGACTCTGCGCTCCTCTTCCATGTGAGCAAAGATGGCCAATCTTGCTGTCTCCCGCATAGCTACCTGTGCAATGCAACCGGCTGGTCTGTCTCCAATGTTCACCCTTGTGATGGCATATTGACCCATCTCCTTGTCTGGATTGTCCCTCCAAAGGAATCGGTGGAGATGCATCTCTCGCTCTTCTAGCCACACTGAATTATACATCTTCCTGATGTCTCCAAGTGCAGCATACACACCTCTTCTGAATCTCAGCAGCACAGCTCTGATCGGGTTTAAAACATCTGGCGCCTTTAGCAGAATATCATTCATGCTCACTCCCCTGCACTTCTGGCTGCTGTTCCACACAAGCCGGACTGGAGTCGTCACTGAGTGAGGGTTTGGCGCCACCAAATGGCTTACATACCACACTGGTCCTGTCCACTTGCTGATGACATCATTGGTGAGTTTTACGGCTGCGCCCCTCTCAATCATCTCGTGGACCTGGGCTCTGTATGCTGATTTCCACTCTGGCTCCCTCCTTAGTTGTCTTTCTGTTCTCAAGAATGTAGCCTCAACTGCACCTTTGTTGTTTGGGAGCGAGGCAGGATCTTCTGTCCATGGATACTTTGCATCCCAGTGCGGAGATGTTGTGTGAGAGTCTCCTTGGACATAGGTGAGTCCTTCTTTTATTATTTCAAGCTCCCTCTCTTCAGCCAGTTTCATTTCCTTTCCTCCTGGTTGGCAGTTCCCACAGCGACATTCTCCACACTTTGGCTCACAGGCTGCTCCGATGCTGTCCCATCTCCACCACTCCAGGAACTCGCGGTTTGCAGCAGCTGTAACCGTTCCCTTGGCACTGTCCTTTCGCTGCATACATCATACATACATCATGCATACATCATCGCTTCAGTACTTGGGCTCTCAACTATCTCCTCATACTTGACTGCAGCAGTTCTCATGGAGCGAGCGAAGTGTGTTCTGGACTCATGTGCTGCCACCTCTATCTCCTCGAACAGGTCAGGGTGTGCTCCGCCCACTGTCATTCCCAATGGACTCTCCCACAAGACGAGGTCCCCAACAACTTTAACCCTTTGTGGAGCAAGTCTTCCCTTGCGATGGCTGATGAGCAGATCAATCTTTTCCGGCCTCCTTAATTCCTCAAGCTTCACTTCTGGGAAGAACTTCTGCAACTTTTCCGGCTTGACAACTTTGTGCACCTTGGCAATCTCATCCAGGCCGTAACAGATCAGTTCATGAGCCTTCTCCGCTCCTTTGGGGGTTTTCACTCTGACTCGAAGAAGATATCTTTCCGTGTTCACCTTGATGGTCATTCCGCCTACCCCATGCACAATCAGAGTTACTTCTTCACTCCGCAGCCTCAGCCTGTGTGCAGCCTTATGGGTGATATAGTTTGTGTCTGAGGCAAGATCAACAAGAGCTCCAATCTTCTGCCCAGCATTAGCAGTTACCTCCATCAGCATCATAATGACAGGAAGCTTGCACAGGCCACTTTTCTTCAATACCTGGGACTGGTGGTTCTTCATGCCACCCTCTGTAGCTTTGTTTGTGAATGCCATTCTGCACCTTTCTGCTTGCACTGAGGACAGCTCAGCCAAGAAACCTTCCTGTTCGGCTGTTAGTTTGCTCTTTCCTCTGCCGTCTTTCCCACTTCTCTCCTCGTTCCCACTCTTGTATTCTCCTTTGTGGCAAATAAAGTAATGGTGATCTGAGGAGTCTCCCTTCTTACAGTCTTTGTTCCTGCATAGGAAAGTGTCTCTGCAGTATCCATCATCTTCATGACATCCAAGACATTTTCTGCATGCTCCCAGCTCCTTTACAACAGCATTCTTCTCTTGTAGCTTCAGCCCTTTGAACTTTCTACAGAAGAAAATCTTGTCACTGTGCCTTCCATCACCTCAGACAACACACACATCTTCCAGCCCTCCTTTCTTTGTGGTTCTTGTAGAAGCATACTTTCTTCTCACGTTCTGGTTTCTCCATCTTCTCCACAAACCTTAGATGGTCAAGTCTCTCTATGATCTCTTCTTGATTCTTCAGGAACTTCAGGAGCATGTCAAAGTGGTTGTCTGTGGTGACATTATTGCTAGAATTCACCATAAAGGCTAGCCAGTCTCTCTTTACAAAGTCAGTTAACTTGCTCTCAATGGATTTAATGACGAGAGGGTTCTTGATTGCGGTAGAGTTTCCCAGCTCTGTGAGGTCTGCTAGGGATTTTTCCAATGCTTGGATCAGGTCGATGACTCTCCTTGGCTGGCTTCCCCTTGCAGGGGGTATTCGCTCCAACTCCTCCAGGATTTCTATGGCAATGGTTGATTTATTTCCATACCGGTTGTCCATGACTCTGAACATATCCTCTGCAGTGTTGTAGGTTGACAGCCGGATATCCTTCCCAATCTTGTCATCCACGCTGTCCAGGAGTTGAATTTCTTGACTTCGGCTGAGCCAGACGGCTCTCCCTGTCTTTGAAGGCTCTCCCAGTCTTTCTTCCATCTGTGGTATTCTCTTTTGCAGCCTGAAAAGATGGGCAGTGTGGTTGGTTTTATTCTGACAATTGGTTTTGCTGGCGGGGGATGTGCTCTCACTGCTTCAGTAATTCGGTTAGATATCATAAACAAATATATAATTACAATATCACTATGATATCTAATATCACTGTGTTGTAAAATAACAATGGTCTTCCACACAAACATTTTCACCATGTGCGCCTCCACCAAACGTGCCCAAGACGTCTCTAAGGACGTCTGCGCCGTCCCATGCGCTGTCACATGGAAGACATGACAAATGGGAAAAAGTGCCAGAAAAATACGCATTGTGCAAACTACACCTTAGTTCAAAATATAAATAACATACCAATGCGTGCTCTCGTGTCCTCCAATGCACAAACCCTTCATAGCCCGGCCGGAAATCGCGGACCTTTATAGCCTCACCCGTGCTCACTCACCTCAAGTCCCACCCGGTGTGTTTACAAATCGAACACATGTGATTTGCGCATTTCCCCTCCACGCCACTAGAGGTCGTCCTCAACGATGCGATTCTATTTTTTTCAATCTAAATACGATCTCTGTCTTTACAGGTATTGTAGCCTTCGATATTAAGGTTCTCTTCTGCCACAGCATGAGTTTCTTGTAGTAGGATAACGCTGATGTTGTGTTTATCTGCAAGATGGCGGATAAGGTGTCTTTTCGTTCTTGTTAGTCCCTCAGCATTCAGCTGTAGGATATTGATATTGCTGCTAGTCATAGCTTCTAGTATGTATAGTTTCCTTCTGGAAATTGAGTTGCTGAGATTGGCCGACTATGAGTCGTTACTAGGATCACCACGTAGAGGTTCTCTGCTCGATCCCTTCAAGCTTTCTGATTAGGAGTTGGAATTGCCAGTGCGTACTTAGTAAAGAAGTCAGTGATCACAAGCACATCCTTTGTATTGCTTCTGTCTGGTTCTATTGATAGATAATCCATACAGACTAACTCCAGAGGTCTTGTAACTTGGATGTTTACCAGGGACGCTGCCCTCTCTGGTGGTGTTTTACGACGTACACAGCGGCTGCAAGTCTTTATCTTCCTTTCAACATCAGTAGCCATTCTGGATCGTGTGAGGTCAAGGGTTTGGTCGGGACCCATGTCATCATGAAGGCTTCTCAGTACCATGTCCCTGAACTTCACAGGCAAAACGATCTGGTATTGAGTCTCTTCTCCGACTTGCCTTTTCCTGTAGAGAATCTCATCCTTCAACTCAAGCTTGTTCATCTCTCGCAAGAAGATGGGAAGCTCTGGCAGCTCTTTCTTAACAGCTGGAGGAGGGGTTTCCCCAGTTTCCATCAGACGGAGGATTTCACAGATGGCAGGATCGGCTCTCTGTTGTTGTTTCAAATCCTCCTCTGATATACTGGAAATTACAGGAAATCCATCACAGTGTTCAAAGCTGTCGGGAACTGCGTTAGCCATCATGGCAAGAGAGGCTACCAGTGGATTGATAGGACCGTTCTTATGACTGTCTACAGGAGGGTAGACGAGATGTCTTTCACAGACTGCATTGACAGTGGTGGAGGAGATACGAGTGACTTCTTCCGACTCAAGTAAGTGGTGGTGTATGAACTGACAAATTCGCTCCTCTTCCTTCTGAGAGACTTGATCATTCACAGGCTCGGCCTGGGGACGTCGCGAGAGACCATCTGCGTCAATATTGCGTTTCCCTGCTCGGTACTGCAGCTGGAAGCTGAAGGTGGAGAGGGCAGACAACCACCGATAGCTTGTTGCGTCCAACTTGGCTGTGGTGAGTAGGTAAGTTAACGGGTTGCTGTCCGTGAGCACTGTGAATGGAATTCCATACAGGTAATCAGCGAACTTTTCAGTTACAGCCCACTTGAGGGCTAGGAACTCAAATTTGTGAGCTGGGTAACGAGATTCGCTCTTCGACAATCCACGGCTTGCATAAGCTATAACACGCATGGCTCCCTCCTGCTCCTGATATAGGGCTGCTCCTAATCCAGTTGTGCTTGCATCAGTGTTTAACACATATGGCAGCTTTGGGTTGGCAAATCCTGACACCGGAGCAGTGGTGAGTTTGTCAATGATGGATTCGAATGCATGTTGACAGCTGTCAGTCCATTGTTTTCCAAAAGGTTATTTTGCGTTGAAGTACCGGTCTGTGTTCTCTTTTGGTTTGTCGCTCTTTCTAAGGGGTGGGTAACCAGCAGTGAGGTCATTTAACGGCTTTACTATCTTAGAATAGTTATGGATAAATCGCCTATAATATCCAGCAAAACCTAAAAATTAGCGCAACTCTTTGAGGTTCTTTGGGCCTGGCCAGGTCTTCAGGGCCTCAATCTTTTGGGGATCTGTTTTAACACCATGTTCAGACACAATATGTCCTAAGTACTTCACGGATGTCTGGAAGAACTTGCATTTTTCCATGGACAGTTTTAGGCCATACTCTTTCAGGCGGTTCATGACATTGAGCAGACGGGTCTCATGCTCTTCTTGAGTTTCTGAAAAGATTATGAGATCATCTAGGAAGACGAGGACTTCTTTGAGGTTGATATCCCCCATACACTTCTCCATCAACCTTTGGAATGTGCTGGGAGCGTTAGTTTTTCCGCTTCCGGGGCACTCCTCAGCGTGCGACCCAGCTGTTTACCCAGTCTCTTAGTCATTTTTATCTTTGCTTTTAACTTGTTCTAGGGGAGTGTTTATTTTGTATTTTGTGTGTGAATGCGAAAACTGTCAGTGATTCAGCCATGCTAACTACGGGAGCACTCCTGGAATTCTTTGTGATCATTATCACGGTGACTCTACTATCGGGATCTACCTGTTGTGAGGCGAATGGACGCGGAGCTCCAGGAAGAGCTCTCAGCAGAGAGTTTCTCCTCTCGCTACGGACCTCAACAGCCAGCGCGATCCCAGATAATATCCCGAGAGAGCTGAGCAAGCCGGCCCAGGAGCACCGGAAAAGGGGAAGGAGAGGTGGCCTACGACGGAGAATTAAAAAGCTTTGGCTGGATGATCGCCGCAAGTTACCACCGCTCCCTACCATACTGCTCTCAAACGCACAATCTATCCGTAACAAAATAGACAAACTGGAATCATGGGCAAAGTTCGAACGGGAAATTGGAGAATCGTGTCTACTTGCTTTCACGGAAACATGGCTCAACGACTCGGGACGAGGACTTGACATTAACTGGGTTTGGAAGCCCAATTCGTCTAGACAGGTCAACGGAGACAACTGGGAAAAGCCGTGGAGGAGGAGTGTGTTTCTACGTCAAAGAGGTACTGCAACGCCGTTAAAATCAGGGAGAGGATATGTACCGCTGACTTAGAACTGCTTTTGATCTCACTCCGCCTGTTCTACCTCCCTCGGGAGTTTCAACAACTATTCTACACGGTTGTCTACATTCACCCACGAGCCAACGCATCAGCTGCTGCCCAGCTGATCGCTGACACAACACACAAACTGGACGAAATTTGCCCCGACGCACCCAAATTCATCCTGGGGGATTTTAATAAATGTGACTTGGGTAGAACTTTGAGAACATATGAGGGTCATTCCTAGTATTCGGTGCCATTTGAGTCCCCATAGCCTAATATGGTATATTTTTTGTAAAAATTGGCCAATACTTATTTTTAAAAGCTCATCTTATATAGTTAACCCCCCTCTACCGTAGAACACAACAGTATGTCCCCAGGATTAATTGCATTTAAAATAATTCCTCCAACTTTAGCACAAACAACTAAACTGCCATGTCCCCAATCGTGTTTGCTCAACTTCAGTTACAAATATAAGTAATAAAAATCAAAGAAATTCTACATTTGTCATTATTGTTGTATAGCTTTGTTTATAATATTCCTTACCAAATGTTATTTTTTGTGATTAAAACATTTTTAAGACTTTAAGTATTTAAAATATGTTGTGTCCCTGAATCGACTGTCCCCCCTGTTACTCTGATGCAAGTCCCCCTGACCACCCCCCTCCGACTATCCCTCTAGTCACATGACTCAACAAGTAACATTACTTTTTGGAGGGAAATCATCTACAAGAAGCAGAGTAAGTATCACTCTTTAATCAACCGTTTTTTCAATGTTTTAGAAAGCTTGACTGATGCGGTAAAGCATAACATGTCCACCCTGTTATGCTTATAAATAGTGGAAACTGATCCTTTTTTGTAATTTTGAAAATATGGTTAAAAAACGTGTTAAAAATCCTCCTCAGTGGTCAACATTAGCTAGCTTCTTCTGCATCACATGAGTAGTAATAGCTAAATTTAGCATAAAATGTCCCCCCTGTTACTGTCCCCCCTGTTACTGTTTTACACAGTAACAGGGGGGACACATAGTAACAGGGTGGATGTAAGAGGGCTAGATGAATAAGTGTTTCCAGTTTGTATTGGATTTTTTATACATTATTATGCCTTTTTTGTTCCATACTTCCATAAGATTTTTTAAAAATGGTTTGCATGTAATTATCAGGGAATGGCGCCGTTGTCTGCCGCAGAAAAGCAACGGCGCTACAGGGCTCGTCGGGATGTAGACCATGATAGACGGCAGCAATACCTCAATAAAGAGAAGGAGAGGTGGAGAAAGGACATTGATGAAGGGAGAAAAAAGAAAGTGTCAGACCTAAGCGAAAGAGAGAAGAGAGCAGTAAGAAAGAAATGGCGAGAAAGAAAGAGAAAGCTGAGGAAAAATGACAGAGCCAGGACGACCTTTCAGTCAATGAACACTCCTCCTACAAGTCCAGACACTCCTCCAGAGCCAGAAAATTCCCCACAACCAGGGCCCTCAAGGTCAGAAAAAAGTTGATAGTTGAAAGCTTTGTTGATTAGGTAGAATGATTTGAATTATCTTATATGTTTTTGCCCTTACTGTGTGTGTATATCTGTGTGTGTGTGTGTTTGTTGCTGGTAAGCTAGAAACACAACTAATATTAAATATAATAACAGTGTGTAGCCTGAGTCACAGATGATTTTACAATAATAAGTAGCACAACTCACTAATGTGAATAATGGCCTTCTATTCTAGTATCTTGTATTTTAAGTGTGCCAATATGCTTTGTGTTTTAGGCAAAATGTTGTTGGAAGGAGGAATGCGAGGCAAGGCAGAAGGAGGCTCCAGAACAATATTGAAGAACTAAAGGCCTTGTTGGAGAGGGAAAAGAGAAAAAAAGAAAAATACAAGAAGAGGTGCCAGCGCTTGGCAGGGGGAAATAAATCGCCACGTTCTACAGTGGATGCAATGCTGCGCAATCAAAGAGTTAACAACACCATTAGGAAAAGATTGTTGTTGCAGGAATCAATAATTGAGGACATCAGAAATAAATACAGAAACACTAAGAAGGAGCGGGAGAAGCAAATTATTGCAAAAGCAACAACTGGGAAAATTATAAAGAAATACAGGCTGCAGAGGGCTGCACAGGCGACTCTGGGCTTTTCAAAGAAGCGATGTCACAGACCAGATGCAAGGCTCATGACCTATGAAAGAAAAAAGAGCAACAGATTACCGGCTGAATGCAAACAGAAAGTAAAGGCTTTCTATTTAAGAGATGACGTCAGCCGGATGACAACAGGACGAAAGCAAACTGTCACTCAAAAGAAGAAGAAAAAGCAGAAACGTTTGCTTACTGACACAATGAAGAATCTGCATCAGAAGTTCCTTTCAGAAAATGAACATCAGGTCTCTTACTCTTGTTTCTGCACCTTAAGACCATTTTGGGTTGTGGTGCCAACAGAGGCTGATCGTGAAACCTGTCAGTGTAAAACGCACGAGAACTTACAGTTCATGGCCAACACCCTGTACAGCCACGGTCTGTCAGCAACAAAGAACCTTGAGGAGATGGTAGATGCAACAATGTGCGATCCCAAATCCAAACTCTGCGCATATGGTGAGTGTAAAGACTGTGTCTACTCAACCCATACAATGCTTAGAGCTCCAGAAAACACAGAGATAGCCCTAACCCAATGGTCTCTGGAAGACAACACCAAAGTGAACGATGGAGAGGAGTCTGGGAAAAGGTCAACAATCACTGTGAAGAAAAATGTGATGAGAACAGAGGATGAACTTGTAAGTGAATTTCATGACAGGCTGTTTAGATTTAGGCGACACATCTTTAAT